>NC_092054.1:45295862-45595789 GCF_003086295.3 Arachis hypogaea | reverse complement strand
CTCTCCAGGGTGTGATTTTTCTTCTGCTGTTTTTGATTCCGTTTTCCATTTTTATATTTATTTTGTGACTCCACATGATCATGAACCTAATAAAACATTAAAAACAATGAAAATAAAAATTAGATAAATAAAAATTGTGTTGCCTCCCAACAAGCGCTTCTTTAATGTCAATAGCTTGACAGTGGGCTCTCATGGAGCCTCACAGATGTTCAGAGCATTGTTGAGACTCCCCAACACCAAACTTAGAGTTTGGATATGGGAGTTCAACACCAAACTTAGAGTTTGGTTGTGGCCTCCCAACACCAAACTTAGAGTTTGACTGTGGGGGCTCTGGTTGACTCTGTTTTGAGAGAAGCTTACTGTGCCTCTTTTCCATGTTTACAGAAGGATGTCCTTGAGTTTTAACTCAAGGAGTCCTCATTCAATGAAGGACTAGTTCACCTCTGTTAACATCAATCACAGCTCTTGCTGTGGCTAGGAAGGGTCTTCCAAGAATGATGGATTCATCCTCATCCTTCCCAGTATCCAGGATTATGAAATCAGCAGGGATGTAAAGGTCTTCAACCTTCACTAACATGTCCTCTACTTGTCCATGAGCCTCTTTTCTTGAGTTATCTGCCATCTCTAGTGAGATTCTAGTAGCTTGTACCTCAAAGATTCCCAGCTTCTCCATTACAGAGAGTGGCATGAGGTTTATCCCTGACCCAAGGTCACATAGAGCCTTCTCAAAGGTCATGGTGCCTATGGTACAAGGTATTAGGAACTTTTCAGGATCCTGTTTCTTCTGAGGCAATCTCAGTTGATCCAATGCATTTAATTCATTGGTAAACAGGGGAGGTTCATCTCCCCAAGTCTCATTACCAAATAAATTGGCATTCAGCTTCATGATTGCACCAAGGTACTTGGTAACTTGCTCCTTAGTAACATCCTCATTCTCTTCAGAAGAAGAATACTCATCAAAGCTCATGAAGGGCGTAAAGAGGTTCAATGGAATCTCTATGGTCTCTAGATGAGCCTCAGATTCCTTTGGTTCCTCAAAGGGAAACTCCTTATTGATCACTGGATGTCCCAGGAGGTCTTCCTCCTTGGGATTCACGTCCTCCCCTTCCTCTCTAGGTTCGGCCATGTTGACTATGTCAATGGCCTTGCACTCTCCTTTTGGATTTTCTTCTGTATTGCTTGGGAGAGCACTAGGAGGGGTTTCAGTGATCTTCTTACTCAGTTGGCCCACTTGTGCCTCCAAATTTCTAATGGAGGACCTTGTTTCATTCATGAAACTCAGAGTGGCCTTAGATAGATCAGAGACTAAGTTTGCTAAATTAGAGGTACTTTGTTCAGAGTTCTCTGTCTGTTGCTGAGTGGATGATGGAAAAGGCTTGCTATTGCTAAACCTGTTTCTTCCACCATTATTAAAGCCTTGTTGAGGCTTTTGTTGATCCTTCCATGAGAGATTTGGGTGATTTCTCCATGAGGGGTTATAGGTGTTTCCATAGGGTTCACCCATGTAATTTACCTCTGCTATTGCAGGGTTCTCAGGATCATAAGCTTCTTCTTCAGAAGATGTCTCTTGAGTACTGTTGGATGCAGCTTGCATTCCATTCAGACTCTGAGAAATCATATTGACTTGCTGAGTCAATATTTTGTTCTGAGCTAATATGGCATTCAGAGTATCAATTTCAAGAACTCCCTTCTTCTGAGGCGTCCCATTACTCACAGGATTTCTCTCAAAAGTGTACATGAACTGGTTATTAGCAACCATGTCAATGAGTTCTTGAGCTTCTGCAGGCATTTTCTTTAGGTGAATGGATCCACCTACAGAAGTATCCAATGACATCTTAGCTAATTCAGACAGACCATCATAGAATATATCCAAGATGGTCCATTCTAAAAGCATGTCAGAAGGACACTTTTTGGTCAGTTGCTTGTATCTTTCCCAAGCTTCATAGAGTGATTCACCTTCTTTCTGTCTGAAGGTTTGAACATCCACTCTAAGCTTGCTCAGCTTTTGAGGAGGAAAGAATTTGGCTAAGAAAGCCGTGACCAGCTTATCCCAAGAATTCAGGCTATCTTTGGGTTGAGAGTCCAACTACACTCTAGCTCTGTCTCTTACAGCAAAAGAGAAAAGCATGAGCCTGTAGACTTCAGGATCTACTCCATTAGTCTTAACAGTATCACATATCTGCAAGAATTCAGTTAAGAACTAAAAAGGATCTTCAGATGGAAGTCCATGAAACTTGCAGTTCTACTGCATCAGAGAAATTAATTGAGGTTTCAGCACAAAGTTGTTTGCTCCAATGGTAGAGATGGAGATGCTTCTTCCATGTAAATTGGAATTAGGTGCAGTAAAGTCACCAAGCATCCTCCTTGTATTATTATTATTTTCGGCTGCCATCTCCTCTTCTTGTTCGAAAATTTCTGAAAGGTGCTTGCTGGATTGTTGTAATTTAGCTTCTCTTAGTTTCCTCTTCAGAGTCCTTTCAGGTTCTGGATCTGCTTCAACAAGAATATTCTTGTCCTTGCTCCTGCTCATATGAAAAAGAGGGAACAGAAAAATAATAATAATAGGGATCCTTTTTACCCAGGTATAGAGGTTCCCCTGTGTGAGTAGAAGAAGAAAAGAATGTAATGTAAAGAAGGGAAGAAAAAAACTCGAACACAGAGAGGGAGGTAGTGTTCGAATTTTTGGATGGGAGAGAAGTGTTAGTAGATGAATAAATAAATAGAAGGAGATGAGAGAGAAAGAGGAATTTCGAAAATTATTTTTGAAAAATGGTTCGTGATTTTCGAAAATTAAAATTAAAATTTGAAACAATTAGTTAATTAAAAAGAATTTTTGAAAAAGAGGAAGATATTTTCGAAAATTAGAGAGATAGAGTTAGTTAGGTAGTTTTGAAAAAGATAAGAAACAAACAAAAAGTTAGTTAGTTAGTTGAAACAAATTTTGAAAATCAATTTTTGAAAAGATATTTTAAAATCAAATTTGTGAAAAAGATAAGATAAGAAGATATTTTTGAAAAGATATAATTGAAATTAGTTTTTGAAAAAGATTTTATTTTTAGAATCACAATTAATGACTTGATTCACAAGAAATCATAAGATATGATTCTAGAACTTAAAGTTTGAATCTTTCTTAACAAGCAAGTAACAAACTTGAAATTTTTGAATCAAAACATTAATTGTTGATGATATTTTCGAAAATTATGAGATAAAATTAAGAAAAAGATTTTTGAAAAATATTTTTAAAAATTTTCGAAAATAAATAAGAAAAGTGAAAAGGATATGATTTTTGAAAAAGATTTTGAAAAAGATAAGATTTGAAAATTTGATTTGACTCATAGAAAACAACTGGATTTTAAAAATTTTTGAAAAAAGTCAACTCAAATTTTCGAATTTTATGAGAGGAAAAAGGGAAGGATATTTTTTTTTATTTTTTTTTTGAATTTTTATGATGAGAGAGAAAAACATGAAAATGATGCAATGCATGAAAATTTTTAGATCAAAACAATGAATGCATGTAAGAATGCTATGAATGTCAAGATGAACACCAAGAACACTTTGAAGATCATGATGAACATCAAGAACATATTTTTAAAAAATTTTTAATGCAAAGAAAACATGCAAGACACCAAACTTAGAAATCTTTCATGTTCAGACATTATGAATGCAAAAATGCACATGAAAAACAAGAAAAGACACAAAATAAGAAAACATCAAGATCAAACAAGAAGACTTACCAAGAACAACTTGAAGATCATGAAGAACACTATGAATGCATGATTTTTCGAAAAATGCAAAGTGAATATGCAATTGACACCAAACTTAAAATCTGACTCAAGACTCAAACAAGAAACATGAAATATTTTTTATTTTTTTTTTATGATTTTGTGAAATTTTTTTTGTATTTTTATTTTATATTTTTCGAAAATTAGTGGGAAAAAGAAAAATAAGGATTCTAAAATTTTTAATATGAATTCCAGAAATCTTGCACTCTTATTCTAAAGCTCCAATCTGAGGGTTAGACATGGCTTAATAGCCAGTCAAGCTTTAGCATGTAAATCTTTTGGATCTGGAACAGCAGCAGGTGGATTAGCAACAACTAGCTTGCTCTTGATAATGTTGGGTTGGGAGCCCCAGTCCAAATGAATTTAGACATGGCTTTACAGCCAGTCAGGCTTCAACATGATTCATGAAACTCTAGAATTCATTCTTAAAAATTCTGAAGAAGAATATATTTTTGAAAAGATTTATAATTTTTTTTTCGAAAACAGATGAGAAATTTTTGAAAGATTTTTGAAAAATTTTTGAAAATAAAACAAAAAAAAATTACCTAATCTGAGCAACAAGATGAACCGTCAGTTGTCCAAACTCGAACAATCCCCGGCAACGGCGCCAAAAACTTGGTGCACGAAATTGTGATCTCAGGCAACGGTGCCAAAAACTTGTACGCACGTCTTAATAAATCGTTTTTCATTCACAACTTCGATACAACTAACCAGCAAGTGCACTGGGTCGTCCAAGTAATAAACCTTACGTGAGTAAGGGTCGATCCCACGGAGATTGTCGGCTTGAAGTAAGCTATGGTCACCTTGTAAATCTCAGTTAGGCGGATATCAAATAGTTATGGAGTTTTCGAAAATTAATAATAAAGAGAAAATAAGGATAGAAATACTTATGTAATTCATTGGTTAGAATTTCAAATAAGCGTATAGAGATGCTTTCGTTCCTCTGACTTCTGCTTTCCTGCTGTCTTCATCCAATCGATCCTACTCCTTTCTATGGCTGGCTTTATGTAAGGACATCACCATTGTCAATGGCTACTTTTCATCCTCTCTGGAAAATGGTCCGATGCGCTGTCACTGCATGGCTAATCATCTGGAGGCATCACCGTGGTCAACGGCTGCATCCTATCCTCTTGTGAAAATGGTCCAAATGCTCTGTCACAGCACAGCTAATTATCTGAGGTTCTCGATCATACTGGAATAGGATTCACCCTCCTTTTGCGTCTGTCACTATGCCCAGCACTCGCGAGTTTGAAGTTCGTCACAGTCATTCAATCCCAGAATCCTACTCGGAATACCACAGACAAGGTTTAGACTTTCCGGATTCTCATGAATGCCACCATCAATCTAGCTTATACCACGAAGATTCTGATTAAGAGATCCAAGAGATAATCATCCAATCTAAGGTGGAACGGAAGTGGTTGTCAGGCACGCGTTCGTGGGGGAATGATGATGATTTTCACGTTCATCACATTCATGTTGAAGTGCGAATGAATATCTTAGAAGCGGAATAAGTTGAGTTGAATAGAAAAACAGTAGTACTTTGCATTAATTCATGAGGAACATCAGAGCTCCACACCTTAATCTATGGAGTGTAGAAACTCTACCGTTGAAAATACATAAGTGAAAGGTCTAGGCATGGCCGAATGGCCAGCCCCCAAAACGTGATCACAGGATCAAAAATACAATCCAGGATTTCTAATACAATAGTAAAAAGTCCTATTTATACTAAACTAGTTACTAGGGTTTACAGAAGTAAGTAATTGATGCATAAATCCACTTCCGGGGCCCACTTGGTGTGTGCTTGGGCTGAGCTTGAATGTTACACGTGCAGAGGCTCTTTCTGGAGTTGAACGCCAGGTTGTAACGTATTTCTGGCGTTCAACTCTGGTTCGTGACGTGTTTCTGGCGTTTAACTCCAGACTGCAGCATAGAACTGGCGTTCAACGCCCTTTTATGTCATCTAAACTCGGCCAAAGTATGGACTATTATATATTGCTGGAAAGCCCTGGATGTCTACTTTCTAACGCAATTCGAAGCACGCCATTTTGAGTTCTGTAGCTCCAAAAAATCCACTTTGAGAGCAGGGAGGTCAGAAACCAACAGCATCAGCAGTCCTTCTTCAACCTCTGAATCTGATTTTTGCTCAAGTCCCTCAATTTTAGCCAGAAAATACCTGAAATCACAGAAAAATGCAAAAACTCATAGTAAAGTCCAGAAATGTGAATTTAGCATAAAAACTAATGAAAACATCCCTAAAAGTAACTAGATCCTACTAAAAATATACTAAAAATAATGCCAAAAAGCGTATAAATTATCCGCTCATCAACCTGCTAGTCTCTCTAGCATCTAGTCTATGAATGGTAAAGGAAAATAATCCTTTCTGGTGGCTGTGTTGAGCCTTCTGTATTCAATACACATGCGCCACCCTGTAACTGTTCTTGTAGGAACCAGTTCTTTTTTTTCATTATGAACCACTGTCATGCCTCCCTTCTTGGGAACAACTTGAACAGGGCTCACCCAGGGGCTATCAGAAATAGGATAAATAATCCCATCCTCCAGTTATTTGGTGACCTCTTTCTGCACTACTTCCTTCATTGCTGGATTTAGCCGCCTCTGTGGTTGAACCACTGGCTTAGCATCATCCTCCAATAGGATTTTGTGCATGCATCTAGCTGGGCTTATGCCCTTAAGGTCACTTATGGACCACCCAAGAGTTGTCTTGTGTGTCCTTAGCACTTGAATTAGTGCTTCCTCTTCCAGTGGATTTAAAGCAGAGCTTATGATCACTGGAAAGGTGTCACCTTCTCCCAGAAATGCATATTTCAGGGATGGTGGTAATGGCTTGAGCTCGGGTTTAGGAGGTTTCTCCTCTTCCTGAGGAAGTCTCAGAGGCTCTTTCAATTCCTCTGAACCCTCCAAATCAGGCTGAACATCTTTAAAGATGTCTTCCAGCTCTGATTCGAGACTCTCAGCCATGTTTACCTCCTCTACCAAAGAGTCAATGAGATCAACTTTCATGCAGTCTTTTGGTGTGTCTGGATGCTGCATGGCTTTGACAGCATTCAACTTAAACTCATCCTCATTGACTCTCAGGGTTACTTCTCCCTTTTGGACATCAATGAGAGTTCGTCCAGTTGCTAGGAAAAGTCTTCCTAGAATGAGAGTAGCATTTTTGTGCTCCTCCATTTCCAGCACTACAAAGTCAGTTGGAAAGGTGAATGGCCCAACCCTGACAATCATATCCTCAATCACGCCTGATGGGTATTTAATGGAGCCATCAGCAAGTTGGAGACATATCCGGGTTGGTTTAACTTCTTCAGTTAAACCAAGCTTTCTAATAGTGGATGCAGGTATTAGGTTGATGCTTGCCCCAAGATCACATAAAGCTGTCTTGGTGCAATTACCCTCTAATATGCATGGTATTAGAAAGCTTCCGGGATCTTTAAGCTTTTCTGGAAAGTTTTTCAGAATGACTACACTGCATTCTTCAGTGAGGAGAACTCTTTCAGTTTCTCTCCAATCCTTCTTATGACTCAAGATCTCCTTCATGAACTTGGCATAAGAAGGTATTTGCTCAAGTGCCTCTGCAAACGGAATCTTTATTTCAAGAGTCCTAAGATAATCTGCAAAGCGAGCAAATTGCTTATCCTGCTCCTCTTGGCGGAGTTTTTGAGGATAAGGTATCTTGGCTTTATATTCCTCAACCTTAGTTGCTGCAGGTTTATTTCTTACAGAGGTGGTTGGAGAAGCCTTTTTAGAGGGGTTGTTATCAGCACTTGTGTGTGTTTGATCCCTCACTGGCATTTGAATGCCAGGGTTAGAAGCTGGAGTGGCGTTGGACGCCAACTCCTTACTTGTTCCTGGCGTTTGAATGCCAGAGTTATTCCTCTCTGGGCTCTTACTGTCCTCAGAGGGATTTTGAATAGCAGGATGCTCATTTCTTGGCTTCCTGCTGCCTTGAAGTGAGGTATTTAATGTTTTCCCACTTCTTAATTGAATTGCTTGGCACTATTCCGTTATTTGTTTTGATAACTGCTGTTCTGTTTGCTTCAACTGTACTTCCATATTCAGATTAGCTATTCTTGTGTCTTGTAGTATCTCCTTGAATTCGGCCAGCTATTTTGTTAGAAAGTCTAATTGCTGATTGAATTCAGTAATTTGTTCTGCAGGACTAAGTTCAGCAGTTACTGTTTTAGCCTCTTCTTTCATAGAAGATTCACTATTTAGGTACAGATGCTGATTTCTGGCAACTGTATCAATAAGCTCTTGAGCCTCTTCAATTGTCTTTCTCATGTGTATAGATCCACCAGCTGAGTGATCTAGAGAAATTTGAGCTTTCTCTGTAAGCCCATAATAGAAGATGTCTAACTGCACCCATTCTGAAAACATTTCAGAGGGGCATTTTCTTAACATCTCTCTGTATCTCTCCCAGGCATCATAAAGAGATTCATTATCTCCTTGTTTAAAGCCTTGGATGTCCAGCATTAGCTGTGTCATCCGTTTTGAAGGGAAGTATTGATTCAGGAATTTTTCTGACAGCTGTTTCCATGTCCTTATGCTAGCCTTAGGTTGGTTATTTAACCACCTCTTAGCTTGGTCTTTTATAGCAAATAGAAACAGTAATAATCTGTAGACATCCTGATCTACTTTCTTATCATGTACTGTGTCAGCAATTTGTAAAAACTGTGCCAAAAACTCTGTAGGTTCTTCCTGTGGAAGACCGGAATACTGGCAACTCTGCTGCACCATGATAATGAGCTGAGGATTCAACTCAAAATTACTGACTCCAATGGAGGGTATACAGATACTGCTCCCATATGAAGCAGTAGTGGGGTTAGCATATGACCCCAGGGTCCTTCTGGACTGCTCATTTCCACTTAAGTCCATGATGGAGAAAAGGAAATTGATGTGAATTGCAATTAAAATATATTTTTATTTTTATTTTATAAAAAGAGAACGAATAAAAAAATGAAATTAAATAACTAGAAATTAAATATAGATTTCAAAAATTAAGAATAAAAAAAATTAAAACTAAAATAATTACTTAATTAAGAAGATTTGAAAAACTTTGGATATGATTTTTGAAAAAGATTTTAAATTTTGAAATAGAAATTTGAATTTTAAAAGCAATTTTCGAAAATTCACTTTAAAATAGAGAGAAAAGATATTTTTTTTTATTTTTGAATTTTATGATGAAAGAGAAAAACACACAAAAGACACACAACTTAAAATTTTTAGATCTAATGTTCCTTATTTTCGAAAATTTTGGAGGGAAACACTAAGGAACACCAAACTTAAAAATTTTAAGATCAAAACACAAGGAAGACTCAAGAACACTTTGAAGACTCACAAGAACAACAAGAACATGAAGATAGGATACCAAACTTAAAATTTTTAGAAAACCAAAATAAAATTTTCGAAAACTAAAGAAAACACCAAACTTAAAGTTTCGCACAAGATTTATTCAAAGAAAAATTATTTTTGAAAAAGTTTTTAGAAAGAAAATTCCCAATTACCAAGAACATAAGCACACTGCTCTAGCCAATTGAGCTATAAATTTAAAGTGTTTTAACAAAGGTATTTAACGTATAAATTTTTATTTTTAATTAAATTTTTTTTTGAATACTAATAATTCAAAAATGCACAAGAAAAACAAGAAAAATCACAAAACAAGAACAACTTGAAGATTAAGAAAGAACAATGAACACAAATTCAAAAATTTAAAAGAAAATAAAAACATGCAATTGATACCAAACTTAAAATATGAAACTAAACTTAAACAGAAAAACTCAATTATCAGTTTATAAAATTTTCGAAAAAAAAATTAAAAAGAGAAAATAAGGATTTAAAAAAATTTTCAACCAAGAACAATAATAGAAGACTCTAAACCAAAAAGAAAAAATTTTTCCTAATCTAAGAAACAAAATAAACCGTCAGTTGTCCAAACTCAAACAATCCCCAGCAATGGCACCAAAAACTTGGTGCACGAATTGTGAATCACACTTTTCACAACTCGTACCACTAACCAGCAAGTGCACTGGGTCGTCCAAGTAATACCTTACGTGAGTAAGGGTCGATCCCACGGAGATTGTTGGTTTGAAGCAATTTATAGTTATCTTGTAAATCTTAGTCAGGATATCAATTATAATTATTAATTTAAATTGCGAAGAATAAAAGAGCAGGAAATAAATACTACTTGTTATGCAGTAATGGAGAATATGTTGGAGTTTTGGAGATGCGTTGTCTTCTAACTCTCTGCTTTCTCCCTGTCTTCTTCTTCACGCACGCAAGTTCCTCCTATGGCAAGCTATGTGTTGGTGGATCACCGTTGTCAATGGCTACCATCCGTCCTCTCAGTGAAAATGGTCCAGGTGCGCTGTCACCGCATGGCTAATCATCTGTTGATTCTCACTCATGCTGGAATAGGATCCATTGATCCTTTTGCGTCTGTCACTACACCCAACCCTTGTGAGTTTGAAGCTCGTCACAGTCATTCAATCCCTGAATCCTACTCGGAATACCACAGACAAGGTTTAGACTTTCTGGATTCTCAGGAATGCTGCCAATGGATTCTAGCTTATACCACGAAGATTCTGATTAAGGAATCCAAGAGATATTCATTCAATCGAAGGTAGAACGGAGGTGGTTGTCAGGCACGCGTTCATAGGTTGAGAATGATGATGAGTGTCACGGATCATCACATCCATCATATTGAAGTGCGAATGAACATCTTAGATAGAAACAAGCGTGTTTGAATAGAAAACAGAAATAATTGCATTAATTCATCGAAACACAGGAGAGCTCCTCACCCCCAACAATGGAGTTTAGAGACACATGCCGTCAAAGAGTACAAAGTTCAGATCTAAAATGTCATGAGGTACAAAATAAATCTCTAAAAGTTGTTTAAATACTAAACTAGTAACCTAGGTTTACAAAAAATGAATAAGCTATGATAGATAGTGCAGAAATCCACTTCTAGGGCCCACTTGGTGTGTGCTGGGGCTGAGACTTAAGCTTTACACGTGCTTAGGTTGTTTCTGGAGTTAAACGCCAGGTTGTAACCTGTTTTGGGCGTTTAACTCCAACTTGTAACCTGTTTCTGGCGTTTAACGCCAGACTGCAACATGGAACTGGCGTTGAACGCCAGTTTACGTCATCTATCATTGAGCAAAGTATAAACTATTATATATTTCTGGAAATCCCTGGATGTCTACTTTCCAACGCAATTGGGAGCGTGCCAATTGGACTTCTGTAGCTCCAGAAAATCCATTCCGAGTGCAGAGAGGTCAGAATCCAACAGCATCAGCAGTCCTTTTTCAGCCTGAATCAGATTTTTGCTCAGCTCCCTCAATTTCAGCCAGAAAATACCTGAAATTATAGAAAAACACACAAACTCATAGTAAAGTCCAGAAATATGAATTTTTCCTAGAAACTAATGAAAATATACTAAAAACTAACTAAAACATACTAAAACTACATGAAATTAACCCCAAAAAGCATATAAAATATCCGCTCATCAGTATCCGTGAGGCTCCATGAGAGCCCACTGTCAAGCTATTGACATTAAAGAAGTGCTTGTTGGGAGGTAACCCAATTTTATTTATTCTCCATTGTTATTTTATGTTTTCTGTAAGTTGATGATCATGTGAAGTAAAAAAAAAAAAAACAATTGAAAAAAAGAAAAAATAGAAGGAAAATAGTATTAAAAATAGAACACCCTAGAGGAGAAACTTAATGGCGTTTAAACGCTAGTAAGGGTAGCAGAATGGATGTTAAACGCCCAGTCTGGCACCATTCTGGGTGTTTAACGCTAGAAATGGGCACCAGACTGGCGTTTAATGCCAGGAATGGGCAAGAAGCTGGCGTTATACGCCAGAAATGGGCAGTAGCCTGGCGTTTAACGCCAGAATTGGCAGAAAGGGGCATTTTTGCATGCCACTTGGTGCAGAGATGAGATATCCTTGACACCTCAGGATCTGTGGACCCCACAGGATCCCCACCTACCCCACCTCTTTCTCTCTTCTTCACCCATTCACCAATCACCTCAATACCTCTTCCCCAAAAACCCCTCACCTATCAAATCCCACCATTCTCTTCACCACTCACATCCATCCTTCATAAAACCCCACCTACCTCACCATTCAAATTCAAACCACTTTCCCACCCAAACCCACCCATAATGGCCGAACCATACCCCCCTCTCCACTCCTTTATAAACCCATCTTCACTCCTTCATTTTCACACAACATACACACTACTTCTCCCCCCTGGCCGAAATACTAAGCCCCCTCCATCTCCTATATTTCTTCTTCTTCTTCTACTCTCTTCTTTCTTCTTTTGCTCGAGGACGAGTAAACCTTCTAAGTTTGGTGTAGTAAAAGCGTTGCTTTTTGTTTTTTCCATAACCATTTATGGCACCTAAGGCTAGAGAAACCTCTAGAAAGAGAAAAGGGAAGGCAAAAGCTTCCACCTCCGAGTCATGGGAGATGGAGAGATTCATCTCAAGGGTGCACCAAGACCACTTCTATGAAGTTGTGGCCAAGAAGATGGTAATCCCCGAGGTCCCTTTCAAACTCAAAAAAGGTGAATATCCGGAGATCCGACATAAGATTCAAAGAAAAGGTTGGGAAGTTCTCACCAACCCCATTCAACAAGTCGGAATCTTAATGGTTCAAGAGTTCTATGCCAATGCATGGATCACCAAGAACCATGATCAAAGTGTGAACCCAGACCCAAAGAATTGGCTTACAATGGTTCAGGGGAAATGCTTAGATTTTAGTCCGGAGAATGTATGGTTGGCATTCAACTTGCCCATGATGTAAAGAGATGCACACCCCTACACTAGAAGGGTCAACTTTGATCAAAGGTTGGACCAAGTCCTCATAGACATCTGTGAAGAGGGCGCTCAATGGAAGAGAGATTCAAGAGGGAAGTCGGTTCAACTAAGAAGGCATGACCTCAAGCCCGTGGCTAGGGGATGGTTGGAGTTCATCCAACGCTCAATCATTCCCACTAGCAACCGGTCTGAAGTTACTATAGACCGGGCTATCATGATCCATAGCATCATGATTGGAGAGGAAGTAGAAGTTCATGAGGTTATATCCCAAGAACTCTACAAGGTGGTGGACAAGTCCTCTACTTTGGCAAGATTAGCCTTCCCTCATCTCATTTGTCACCTCTGCAATTCGGTTGGAATTGACATAGAGGGAGACATTCTCATTGATGAGGACAAGCCCATCACTAAGAAAAGGATGGAGCAAATAAGAGAACCTCACCAAGAGCATGAGGAAATTCCTCATCGTGAAATCCCTGAGATGCCTCAAGGGATGCATTTTCCTCCACAAAACTATTGGGAGCGAATCAACACCTCCCTAGGAGAATTAAGTTCCAACATGGGACAACTAAGGGTGGAGCACCAAGAGCATTCCATCCTCCTCCATGAAATTAGAGAAGACCAAAGAACCATGAGAGAGGAGCAACAAAGGCAAGGAAGAGACATTGAGGAGCTCAAGCACTCCATAAGATCTTCAAGAGGAAGAACTAGCCGCCATCACTAAGGTGGACCCGTTCTTTAATTTCCTTGTTCTTTATTTTTTGTTTTTCGAATTTTTTATGTTTGTATTTTTATTACATGATCACTAGTGTCTAAGTTTCTATGCCTTAAAGCTATGAAAATGAATCCATCACCTTTCTTAAATGGAAAATATTTTTAATTGAAAAAGAAAAAGAAGTGCATGAATTTCGAATTTTATAACAGATTAATTATTTTGATGTGGTGGCAATACTTTTGTCTTTCTGAATGAATTTGAACAGTGCATATTTTTGAATTTGATTGTTCATGAATGTTAAAATTGTTGGCTCTTGAAAGAATGATGGAAAAGGAGAAATGTTATTTGATAATCTGAAAAATCATAAAATTGATTCTTGAAGCAAGAAAAAGCAGTGAAAAGCTTGCAGAAAAAATATATATATGCGAAAAAAAAAAAGAGAGAAAGAAAGAAAAAAAAAGCAAGCGGAAAAAGCCAATAACCCTTTAAACCAAAAGGCAAGGGTAAAATAAAAAGGATCCAAGGCTTTGAGCATCAGTGGATAGGAGGGCCCACAGGAATAAAATCCTGGCCTAAGCGGCTAAACCAAGCTGTCCCTAACCATGTGCTTGTGGCGTGAAGGTGTCAAGTGAAAACTTGAGACTGAGCGGTTAAAGTCGTGGTCCAAAAGCAAAAAGAGTGTGCTTAAGAGCTCTGGACACCTCTAATTGGGGACTCTAGCAAAGCTGAGTCACAATCTGAAAAGGTTCACCCAGTTATGTGTCTGTGGCATTTATGTATCTGGTGGTAATACTGGAAAACAAAATGCTTTGGGTCATGGCCAAGACTCATAAAGTAGCTGTGTTCAAGAATTAACATACTTAACTAGGAGAATCAATAACACTATCTGAATTCTGAGTTCCCATAGATGCCAATCATTCTGAACTTCAAAGGATAAAGTGAGATGTCAAAACTGTTCAAAAGCAAAAAGCTAAAAAGCCCCGCTCATCTAATTAATACTGATCTTCATAAATGTTTTTGGAATTCATTGTATATTCTCTTCTTTTTATCCTATTTGATTTTTAGTTGCTTGGGGACAAGCAACAATTTAAGTTTGGTGTTGTGATGAGCGGATAATTTATACGCTTTTTGGCATTGTTTTTAGTATGTTTTTAGTATATTTTAGTTAGTTTTTATTATGTTTTTATTAGTTTTTAAATAAAAATCACATTTCTGGACTTTACTATAAGTTTGTGTGTTTTTCTATGATTTCAGGTATTTTCTGACTGAAATTGAGGGACCTGAGCAAAAATCTGATTCAGAGGCTGAAAAAGGAATGCAGATGCTGTTGGATTCTGACCTCCCTGCACTCGAAGTGGATTTTTTGAAGCTACAAAAGCCCAATTGGCACGCTTTCAATTGCGTTAGAAAGTAGACATCCTGGGCTTTCCAGAAATATATAATAGTCCATACTTTGCCTGAGATTTGATGGCCCAAATAGGCGTTCCAAGTCAGCTTAAGAATTCTGGCGTCAAAACGCCAGAACTGGCATAAAAGCTGGAGTTAAACGCCCAAACTGGCACAAAAGCTGGCGTTTAACTCCAAGAAAATTCTCTACACATGGAAGCTTCAATGCTCAGCTCAAGCACACACCAAGTGGGCCCGGAAGAAGATTTCTGCATTAATTACTTATTCCTGTAACCCTAGGCTACTAGTTTTCTATAAATAGGACCTTTTGCTATTGTATTTTCATCTTTTTGACCATACTTTCATAGACCTTTTCACGTTTGGGGGCTGGCCTCACGGCCATGCCTAGACCCTTTTGTTCTTATGTATTTTCAACAGTGGAGTTTCTACACACCATAGATTAAGGTGTGGAGCTCTGCCGTTCTTCATGAATTAATACAATTACTATTGTTCTTCTATTCAATTCATGCCTGCTTCTTCTCTAAGATATTCATTTGTTCTTCAACTTGATGAATGTGATGATCCGTGACACTCATCATCATTCTCACCTATGAACATGTGCCTGACAACCACCTCTGTTCTACTAGCAATGGCTTGAATGCGTATCTCTTGGATTTCTAATCCAGAATTGGAACCTTCGTGGTATAGGCTAGAATTATTGGCGGTCATTCTTGAGATCCGAAAAGTCTAAACCTTGTCTGTGGTATTCCGAGTAGGATCTGGAAAGGGATGACTGTGACGAGCTTCAAACTCGCGAGTGTTGGGCATGTGACAGACGCAAAAGGATCAATGGATCCTATTCCAACATGATCGAGAACCGACAGATGATTAGCCGTGCGGTGACAGCGCATTTGGAACATTTTCACTGAGAGGACGGGAAGTAGCCATTGACAACGGTGATGCCCAACATAAAGCTTGCCATGGAAGGGAATATGAATGATTGGATGAAGGCAATAGGAAAGCAGAGGTTCAAGAGGAACAAAGCATCTTCATACGCTTATCTGAGATTCCTACCAACGAATTACATAAGTATCTCTATCTTTATTCTATTTTATGTTTTATTCATCTTTTAATTATCAATCCTCCATAACTATTTGAATCCTCCTGACTGAGATTTACAAGATGACCATAGCTTGCTTCAAGCCGACAGTCTCTGTGGGATCGACCCTTACTCACGTAAGGTATTACTTGGACGACCCAGTGCACTTGCTGGTTAGTTGTGCGGAATTGTGACAAAGTGTAATTCACGTTTGAGAGCTCCAAGTCTTTGGCATCATTGTTGATGATCACAATTTCGTGCACCAATTGGAAACATACCTTCTTGGGGTTGGAGAATTATTTTGGAAGGCCGTAAAGTGATCGAGAAGTGTTTGGTATGGAGAGTTGGTTCGGGCGAACATGTTCGAATCTTCTAGGATCCATGGCTCCCCCCACTGTATCCATTCAATGTTCCTTTGTGTGCAGCCCTAAATTTTCTAACACAACCCCTGTTTTATGTTAAGGATCTATTGAATGCTTACCGAAGTTAGAACCATGCCTTAATAATAGAAGCATTTTCAGCTGACATTAGCTCATGCATCCTGTCAATTAAACCAGCAGATGAAGAGGCTAGTTTTATATGGGCTTGCAACAAATATGATAGCTAAGAGGTTGCTTTGGGTTACAAAATAGCATATTCTTTCTATCATGTCCTAATTTCATAGTTCCACAATACATGCAACAATATCAAATTTGGGAAAAGTTACGGGAGATAAAGATACTTCATAAAATTAAATTTTTTCTCTGGAAGTATTTGTAAGAACTGAAATTTTAATTAACCATTTAACTAAAATAAAATAATAGTTTAATTGTCCAAAATAGGTTCAAAAATTTATAAATATTAATTTAAAATTTTGAAGGTGAGATTTGGATTCAGCGGATTTCTCTGAGTGGGAAAGAGTAAATTTTTGCAGAAAATGTATAAAAATGCGTATCGATAATTTAGTCGGTAGTACCGGCTTAAGTCTGTCCGGTGCTGTGTAAGAGTAATAAAAACTGTAGAAAAACTTAGAAAAATATTTAGAATTGAAAAACGGGCCTAATTCTAAAGGTTTTGGCCTAAAGTAGGGCCAAACAAACCAAAAATACTAACTGGTTAGACCAAACCCAAGTTGGACTCAAGCCAAACATATAAATACTTCATTAATGAGCCAATTCAGCTCATTTCACCACAAAGAGAGGGAGAGAGCTTCTGAGTTGAGGTTGAAGGAAAGAAGGGTTTCACTATTCATCTTCTTCTTCCTTGACTCATATCTTGAGCTACGGAACTCCGATTTGCATGCTGTTTGCAGCTACGCAAAGTTCTCACCGAGCTCTTCAATTCTATCGATACAAAGTGGTAAGAATCTCTAAATCCAAACTCTAGTTCTCTAATCTATACATTTTTGCTTTTTTGGATTTGGTGATTAAGTAGATTTTGTGATTTTGGTTGTTTAGGTGATATCTAGCATTGAAGATTTATTGGATTTTGTCTAAGCCACAATGGGCGAGGTAAACCAATTCAACATCCTTGT
The DNA here is from genome assembly GCF_003086295.3 of Arachis hypogaea. Taxonomy (NCBI): domain Eukaryota; kingdom Viridiplantae; phylum Streptophyta; class Magnoliopsida; order Fabales; family Fabaceae; genus Arachis; species Arachis hypogaea. The sequence continues at coordinate 45,578,461 of NC_092054.1, read as the reverse complement.
GGTTTGATGTATTTATGAGCGCTAGTGTTAATTTTGGTAATTTGTATGCTTATAGCTTGAATTATTGTTGATTGGAGTTGAATTGAAGAATGGGTGCACTTGGAATTGAGGATTTTGGTTAGACTTGTTGATTTTGGTGGTTTTGTGCTTGTGTAAAAATCAGTCAAGGTATGATTTCGGTTTTTTAAATAATATGTAATGTTATGGGAAACTTAGGCTAGATGACCTTAAGATATGATTGAATTGTATGAAATTGCATGATATGGTTAATTGCTGTTGAGTATGTTATAGTGATGATGATTAATGATCTTGATGAGGATTTATGATAAGTATTGATGTTGGTGAAGTAAATTTGGTGAGACTGATGATAAGGTTGAAATAAGGTATATTGCTTGTGATGGATTGAACTTGTGTAAAATTGTTGAGACCATTCTTGGATTAGGAATTGTTAGATTTGTTGATCTAGGAATAGAAGAGATGAAATTTGAGTAATATAAGTGTGGATATGGTTGCAAGGTAATTGAGGAGTAATTATAATGTTAGTAGTGTTTGATGTTGATTATTTTTTAGTTGTGGATTGAATTGGTTTGGTTTTGAGTTTTGGCAAACTAGAGAACTTTGCAAAATTTGGTAAAACCTTGATTTTAACCAATTTTGATGGGCCATAACTTGGCCTGCAGATCTTATATTTTGATGAAACTTGTTTTGAATGAAAGTTGGATTCGAGATGTTTATGACGTTCAAAGAATGGGTGAAAAACTATTTTTAACAAAAAAGTTATGCGCGTTTGAAGTTTGTTGTGAAAAATTGAATTCTACAGCAAAACAGCTTTCTGGAAATTTGGTGGCATGCATACGAGGAAACAGGTGTGCGTGCGCGAGGATGGGCCTGTGCCCAACACTCATGCATACACGACCCTATCATGCGTACCTGAAAATGGCAATTTTACACCCTTGCGTACCCAGCCGTTGGCATTCGTACGCGGAAACCCTTTTCTATTTCGAATGCCGTGTATGCAACATTGCTAGTTTGACACTCATGCGTACACGAGAACGTGCATGCGTATGCATGGCCAATGTTTTGGTGAAAATGTGATTTTTGTATTTTTAAGCACTCTTCTGGCTTTCTAAACTTCTATAACTACTATTTAGGATCTCTTAGCTAGTATTTACACTTTTGGAACAAAGGAAACACAATGAGTGAACCTAATTGAATATTTTCTGTTATAAGATTAGAAACGGTGACTTAGGCTTGGGAAGTTCAGTAGATGGAATATCTTGAGTGGATTGGCGGAGTTTTGAATTGATGATGAATTGAGACAAATGAATAATTGAGATTTTGGACATGATGAGAATGATAGTGATCACTGAGACTGGGTATATATACTCTGATGTGTTTGATTTGTAAGTCGCTATGCGCCTGGCAAGGACGGTGGTTAATCCCGCTTACGTTGAGATATGAGGTCTGAGGCAGAGTATTCCGCTCGCATCCTTTCGAGTCACAAGAGTGCATCGTGTACTATATCCTTGTGGTACCAATTATTCGTGACCGAAAGGCGACATCCCAAGGGGATGTGTCGGGTTGGCAGTTGAACCGACAAGTGATATCATGATCAATAGGATAGGCATTCATTATATGCATTCTTATATGATTGTTTGCTTTGTTTACTTGCATTATGCCAACTTGTATAACATGTTTAATTGCTAATTAAACTATCTGTTGTATATGTATAATACTTGTGTTTTACTTGCTTGTACTATTTGTGTTTTCTGCTGGGATTGGGGAGGTTCGGTAGGTGGTGGTGATGGGATCGCATGGAGGATAGGTTGGCAAAGGCTGTGGGACAGCGGTGATCTGTTAGTTTAGAAATCCCTTAAGTTAGATAACCCTTTTATGGTTTAAGTTTTTACTTTAAGTTGAATATTGATATCGGTTTGAAGTTTTAGGATTACCTTTGGCTTCCCGGAACCTTATATCTTATCTATTGGGCAATGTTACCATACTGAAAACCTCTGGTTCTCATACCATATGTTATTATTATTTTTTAGATGTAGGTCGCAACCCACCTCGGTGAGTTTGCAGATGGTGACAGAGCAGAGGATGTTTCACTTTTATCTTTTGTTTATTTTGCTATTGTTATTCTCTCACTTTTTGTACAATGTACTTGTTGCCTTAGAGGCTTAATCTTTGAGAGACAGGATGTATTCGTTTTAACTTCAAAAACTCTGTTGTATCTGGTTTAACTAGTCGGCCTTAACTCCGCAGACTGTGACTAGGTTTCTTTTAGACATATATATATATGGACCTTGTATATCTTGTGTCTATAATCTCTTCTTCTTACCTTGCACTTTAGTTATCGTGTGTGAATGCTTCGCGCTTTTGTATCTCTGTTTTCTGCGTCTTTGAGCTTTATTTTCTTTATCGGGCTTCTAGTGTATTATATTCCTTGATTATATATTACTGTATGAGCTTTAGAACTTTCGTGATGCTTTGTCGTCCTTTGCTTTACGGTTAGAGGTAAGGTTTAGGGTGATAGGGTGTTATAGTGTTTGTATGAGAAGATTCCTGTTTTGCAATTGCTCCACTCCAGGTTCCAGAGATGTCGAGCTTGTGCCCAAGATGCCTCTCTGATGAGGAATCTCCCATCTATAACTTGCTTCGGTGCCCACCCTCAGCTGCGATTTGGAATGATAGCGGCATCAGTGAGTAAATCTAGAGAGATGTTTCAAGCTCCTTCTTTAATTGGTGGCAGCGAGTTATCTCCACCTTGGTGGCGAATGTGGAAGAAAGGAGAAAGCTCTCATTAATAGCTATCCTCTATTGGAACTGCTGGAAGGCAAGAAACTGTTTTATTTTTGAAAAGGATATGGTTTTGGCAGCAGCAGTGGTGGCCAACTCCGTGAAGCTAGTCCAACAACTTCAGAGTAGTTTAATTAGATGAGTTAAATTGAGTTCTGAATGTTACTCTTCTCTCTCACTTAATGCTTCTTATTATTTGCCTCTTTCGTGGCTTTTGGGAGACCTCCATTTCTCTATTTTATCCTTAGTTAGATTTCTTTTGTTATTTTCATTCTAATAAATGAATAATAACTATCTTTAAAAAAAATCTCATTGACTTATTTAATTTGTTGTCATTTGAAAGAGGTTAATGTTTTATTAATAATTAATTTTAACATTTATTATCTAAAAAATAAAAATTTTATATTAATAGTTATAAGATTAACTCAAAACCAAAATTTCATCTTTGCACAATTGAATCTTAATTTTAGTCATAGTATTGATATTTTTTTATATTATATATAATAAATATTTGAAAGAAGAGAAGAAAAAATATAATCAAAAAGGTAAATAGTAAAAATTTGAAAATAAATAAAAAATTTTAAAAATATGCATATAATAATTATATTTTTTCTACATAAATAATATTACAAGATCACTTTTTTTATATTTTTGTTACAAATTTAATATATGTCTTATAATTTTATGAATGATTTGAATTTTATCATTTTATTTACTTTTATATTTTGTAGAGACTTTTTTAGTATGTGTAAATTATAAGTCAACTAAGGAAAGAAAAGAATTAAGTTATAGTGAAAAGAAGAGAGTTGTCTGCATAATATAAGCAGCATCAGTGCACAAATTTTGGAGAAACATTTTTAATTAATTACAATAAGAAAGTGTACTATGATATATTTTGATAGTCAAATTAATATTAGTAATAGTAATAATAGAGTAAGAAGGATAAAAAGAAATAGAAGGTAGAAGGGAAGGAAGGAAATAGGTGAAGAAGAGAGAGGAAGTTTATTAATTTTCAAAAGAAAGATTTTATTTTAATTGTAATGATAAAGTGTTATGTGACACAATGTGACTGTTAAATTAGTAATATAATATAAAATATAATATAGATATATTAGTAAGTAATAATAATTAATAATAAAATATGAAGAATATTAGAGGTCATCAAAATTTAGTATTTTTAACTATCAGTTAGTTATTTAAAAGTATTAAGATAAAGTATGTTGTTAGATTACTAAATTAAAAAAACTACATTAAAGGAATTGAATTGATAGTTAAGAGATAGCTAAAAATAATAAATTTTGATGGTTAGTTCTTTAATTTTAAAAAAAAATAACTTTTTAATTCTAAAAAAAATATTTAAATTATATAAAAAAATAACATATATCATAATATAATTGTGAAATTATTTATTAATAATTAATAATAATATATAACAGAAATATAATAGACATATATATATATATAATATATAAAATGAGTGAAGGTAGAAAAAGATAGAAAAGACAAGAGGAAAAAGGAGAGAATTTTTATTTTTTAAAAAATATACTTTATTTCAATTAAAATGAGAGAGTATAATAAAATACGTTTTGGTTGTAAAAATTAATAATATATAATGAATGTAAAACCTTTTCGTTCCTTCAAGAATTCATCGCTTTCATGCAAGTTGGCAACCTGTGATGATGATAGTGTCCTCTCATTTTCTGAATTCAGCAGTGGCTCCATTGAACTGCAAAGTCAAAGAAGTGCATATGGCCAATGGATTTTCTCATCAAAGTTTGTTTTGAAAGAAAAAGACATGAAATAAATATGATCAAATATCATCGGCATCATAGCAGGTATGACAGCTATGTATTGAGGCCAGTTTCTATTACTTAACCGAAAGATGCAAAAGGGACAATATATATAAGCAGCACAGACGTGAGAGTGATTGATATTAACAGCCTGAAAACACTTGCAAGTGTTGCAATATATATAATTTTCATGCACAAACAATTTTATTTTATACATATATGTAACACATACAATAAAAATAAGTATTAACTTTTAACTAATTATTTAAAAAATCATCTAAACACATAAATCTAATCAGATTATAGTACAGAACAATCGTCACTTATGAATAATGTGTGAACCGACAATCAATAAACCATCTAATTAAGCATTGCAATAGATATATAGTTACTTGATTATTATATAAATGGTCCATATAACATCACCACTGCATCAATTTAATTTTTAAAAGATCAAATGCTTTAAATTAATTCATAAAAGATACAGTGTTAGATTAATTCTACTAGTTAAATGATAATATGTGTTAATTATTTTATGACAAGTTATTATCTAATAGATATAGAAAGACTAATTTGATTCATTATTATATCTTTTAGAAACTAATTTAAAGTCTTTAATCTTTTGAAGATCAAATCGATAGGTGTAATTTTTTAGAGGCCATAGTTACTCGATAACATTAATCAAATTGGCAGTGGATGACGAAACATTTTTTCAATTCTGCTCAAGTAATAAATTGGTAATCATATTTCATTCATTTCCGTTAGACCGTTACACATAAATGGCCCAAACTGGTTTCAACTAGAATCGTTACAGGGCCATGGGGTTTATTGAAATTCACTTGCTTGTAGCGATTTTCATTAGGGGTGAGCACGGGTAGCGGGTACCCGATTACCTGTCTGAACTCGAACCGAACCAATTAAATTGGTTTTGGAACTAACGGATAATCGGGTCCAATTCGAACCAAACCAATAATCGTTGTTAGTGATTGGTTCGAGTATCGGTTCTGTGGGTGTGGAACCCGAACCAAACCTGCGAATCCGATCATATATTAATTAAATAAAAAAATAAAAAATAAATATATGTGACTTTTTCATTAGACAAAAATTATTCACTATTAATATGTTTAGATTTTAATGAGTTTAGTTTTTAATATATTTGGTATTTAACATGTTTGGATTATTTCTATTGATGTTACATGTTTATTGTACTTATTGAATTTTTAAGATAAAAATTTGGTTTTTTTTTTTTTATGAATTTTAAAGTCATCAGGTACCTAATTATCCGAACCGAACCAATCCGTTCTTAATCGGTTTGGTTTGGTTCGGGTATATGTACAAAAAAACACAAATCCGAACCAAACTAAACCAATTACATTTTGATCGGTTCGATTCTAATTTTACCATAAACCCAAACCAAACCGATCCGTACTCACCCCTAATTTTCATAAAATTAAATTGGATTGGTCTAGTTATTAATTTACTAATCTATTTAAACTAAGTGTTGAGGATTTGAATTAGGTTTGCAGTAATTTATTGGTAGTGAAAACCTAGAAAAAAAAAGAGACAAATATGTATGTAATTTCTGTTCAACACAATTTAGAAATTTGGTTTTAATATTTTGTGCATATAAAAAATCCCTGATTTTGTTGAATTTCCTTTTCCTTTTTGGTTTTGAAAATTTTTTTTATTTGTTGAATTTCGTTATTAATTTTCCTTTATTTTTTTTTAGCGGAAATTGGAGGTATAAAATTGTTCCAAAACCCCATATAAAATATTGGCCCGCCAAAGCCTACTTTATTTTTGTTTCAAAGTCTCCATACGGCAAAGACCTGAACAAAAGTGACCCAAATTAAAAGGAAAATCGGCCACCCAAGAAACAAAAATTCAGAATCGGCTTTGACAAAAAATAAATAGTTACAATTATACCAAAAAAAAAAAATAAATGAAGACTTACATCAGTTTTTTCTCTTTGTAAAATTTTCATACTAAATACCAAAAAAAATAAAAAATAAAAAACTAGAACAACTTCAGCTTTGGCATAATCCATAATGTGAAAATTTTGTCTCAAGTGGCAGAAACATTAGAGTGCAATGAAGATTTCTTGCAATGTTTTGGAGTCTTAGATTTTAGAAATGAGTTCCAAAATTTTGAATGATGAATCAATATCGTGATACAAGTTCTTATATACTGCACTTACAAATTACAATAAGCTTATTCTAACTGATCCTTCACTCTAATTGCTAACTATCAATTTCCATCTTTGTCCAACTAACTAACTAACTAACCCCTCAGCCTCTAACTGATTCCGTTATGCCAGCTGGCTTTATTACACTATGGTCCACCAACACATAGAAGTCACCACTCACTAGGGATGAAGTGAGATATAAAATTGTCTGGTAATTAATAATGGGTTAGTTGAAGCTAGGAGGGGAAAAGTGTGTGGATTTAATCGATCAATGAACACAATGCGTGGAAGTTTTAATAAAATTACCTTTATATATGTAGTAGTAGTAGTAGTAGTACGTAATATGTTATAATCTTCTAAGATATAAATTTATTCCGAACATATTTTCGCCAAATTAATACGATCTATTTTAAAATTTTAATACATTTATAATTCAAAATATTTGGATGGATTTAGTAGCATCTGGATATTCATCCCAAAAGTGATAATACGTTAATTCATGCTTTGCATCAAAATCACAGTTTCGAGACAAAATTACTTTTACCAAGAAAATGTCAAACATGTTCGACAACTTCCCCAAAGCATAATTGAGGCATGAAACATAATTCCATGTCCTCCAAAACACTTTCCGAAACATGCTAGAAATGAGTGAAAATTTGCTAGCATGACATTGACATAGGGTCCCGGGTTATTAAGTACTTTGAGTTGCTTTGGGTACTTATTAGGGCATCTAATTAGTACTATTACTAGTATTTTTGTCGTGAAAATTACGGGTATATTTAGACTAAAATTAATTATGATAAAATATAATAAAAATATCTAAAATATTTAATTGTAGTGTAGAATAAAGATAATAAATGAAAAAAATAACAAATAGTAGTAATAAAAAAATAATATGCTATTTTAAATTTAAAAAAATTTTTTTAAATACAATATTTGTTGTGCTACTTAAAGCATGTTTTTTGTTGTGAATAAGGATTTTCAACTCCTTCTTACTTCGAACACGAGATATAGCAACATAAAGTTGTCCGTGACTAAATACGGGTTTAGGAAGATACACTCCAACATTGCTAAGAGATTGTTCTTGACTTTTATTGATGGTCATGGTATATGAGACAACAATAGAAAATTGTCTCCTATCCAATTTAAAAGGCCATGGTGATTGAGAAGGAGATATGCACATGCGTGGGATTAAGACTTTTTTGCCAAGATAGCTTTCGACTAATACTTCTGCTTCTATAACATGATTAGATAACCTTGTTATAATTAGCCTGGTGCCATTACATAATCCTACAGATTGGTCTTGATTTCTTAAAAGCATTATAGGAATTCCAACCTTCAACTTTAAAGCATGATGAGGTAATCCTAAATATTAGAGGCTATTTAAAAACTCTAGAATAAGCGTTTCATTAGCATACTGTCCACTTCCATAAGATTTGTCAACACTATCTGAACTCAAGTAAATTTTTTCATCTCCTGAAATTTTTATGATAATATATTGATTTACCTTCTCAACGACATCAAGCGTAGAATAAAGAATTGCTCGTCATTGCAACCAATTAGAATCCAAGTGATTTTCAAAAAGATTTGGATATATACAATCCACAATAAAACTAAGATGATCTTCAAATTTTGATATGAGCAACTCAGTAGGAATCATAATCTCAGAGATGCCATCATTAGGCCCATCTATATTGCCATCTCCAACATTTAAGATCCATTGTGAAAACAAAGCCAATTCATCATTATCAGCATGTGAAAAATCCTCTAATCTCATATTTTTGGTAAGTATCAAAACACTACAATAGTCCCATATGTAAGAGGAACATATGCTTGCATTAACAATTTCTGTCCTGCCACCTCCAGGAATGACAGGAAGAATTTGTCTAAAATCTCCACCAAAAACCACTACCTTTCCACCAAAAGGAAAATTAGCATTATTATTATCTGTAGATGACATAATGTCTCTTAAACTTTTATCAACTGCCTCAACACTATATCTGTGAACCATAGACACTTCATCCCATATGATAAGCTTTGTTTGTTTTAACAACTTTGCTAGTTCACTATTTTGTTTGATATTACATACAAAATTCTCATGCACCGTTAATGGTATAGCAAACCTAGAATGAGCTGTTCTACCTCCAGGTAGTAGCAAAGCAGCAATTCCACTTAATGCAACAGTAAGAACAATCACTCCTTGTGACCTTAAAAAAGAAGTCAAAACTATCCAGAAATAAGTCTTACATGTTCCTCCATGGCCATATACAAAGAATACTCCACCATTTTCTTCAGAAACTGCTTCCACAATTTTCTCAAAAACATCTTGTTGTTCTTGTGTTAAGGATGAGAATAATGTCTGAAACTCATTTTTCAAATTGTTCTTGTCATAGTTTAGCTCCTTATAAATTAAACCATTTTAAAATTTCAGCCTCACAAAACATTCTGGAAAAGGCATAAGAGGATATTCCTTTAAGCTCTTCCTATTATCTTGCAATATCATCTCAATTTCATATAAGCATCTTGTTTTTAACTCATTATCAATCAAAGATAAATCTGCAAACAAAAAGAAAAAACAATATAAGAACAAATAAAATAGTTATAGTAAGCAACATAATATGAATTATTAAAAAGTAAAATTTTATTAGAATCAAAGGAGAACCTGAATTTTTAGACAATTTTCTTTCATTATACAAAATATCATCAAATAGAAGCCTTTAAGTTTCTTCCCAGACATGTTCTGGTCTGCTAACACTATTTGACATCAACATCACAGTGAAAAGCTTTCTTAGATAATCACCTAAACCCCAACATGAAGCTTATTTGATAGCTTCAATATATTCTCTATCATCATTAAGTAATCCCAAAGCAAAGCAAGCATCTCCAAAACTATTGTGAATAACACCATTTGCACTTTTGATTTGGTCATAGTTGGTAGGACCTCGAATAAACTTCAACATCATTCGTAAATAAAATAACTCTCCACATGTTGGAGGTACATAATAAATCCTTCCAATAGTATATCCACACTTTCTTTTTGACCAATTTTTTTCTTTTTTATTATAAATAAAAAATCTTGAAAACTCAGAATATGTCAACTCTTTAGCCCCCGAGTAACTATTATTAGCATCCATCCATGCAATAAGCATTGATTGGTCAATCCTGGATTTTGACATAATATCATCAATATCTTCACCATCTTTATATAGAATTGGATCCCGACCAGGCAAATGAAAGCTCAATCTCTGTACAACAAGTTCTCTAGAATGAATGGGGTATGCAAATATTCTCCAAACAGCTTCACATGGGGATATATATCTACAATCAAGATAGTTTTTTATTTCATCAATAACTTTATTTGAGCATTCACTATCATCAGCATTATCTAAAATAGCAGTGACGCGATTGTAACCCTTGTTTATATATTTGAAAAGATACTTAATTGCTCTACTTTGATTACACCACTCAACATTCATGTGTGCTTGATATTTCATTAGCAAAGAAAGATTGTAAGGAACAACATAGCGATTATCTAGAGCCACATTTCCTTTTTCAGCATAACAACCAGTCTTTCTTCTTTATATATTGGATACCCTTCAGCATCAATAGTTGTTAAATCAGCAAAAGACTTGGGATAGAACTTTGAACAACGACTGATAAACCATTATTTTATGGTTTATATTGTGTTTAATTGTGTGGTTTTATCAAATTTTTACCCACTTATTCATTAAATTAGCATGTATTTACAATCCCTTCCCAAAATTACCCCATGGTTGAAAAAAAACTGCTTCCTAGCGATTTTTAATTATGTATTTTAATTCTCCTTTATTCCATTCGATGCCGTGATCTGTGTGTTAAGTGTTTCAGGCTTTATAGGGTATGAATGACTTGGAGGTTGGAAAGGAGGCTTGCAAAAATGGAAGAAACACAAGAAATTGAGGAGATGACCAGCGAGAAGTGACGCAGACGCATGACTCACGCGACCGCACGAAATAGAAGAAATTGCAGTGACGCGCCCGCATGCCTGACACGAACGCATGGAATGGAAACTACACAAGTGACGCGAAGGCGTGGACGACACGCACGCGTGGCAAGGCAAGACGCTGGATGACGCGAACGCGTGGATGACGCGATCGTGTGACGTGCGCGATCTGTAGAATCTGCAGAATTTGCTGGGGGCGATTTTGGGCCCTATTTTGACCTATTTTTTGGCCCACAAAAGCATATTAGAGCCAGGGAACATGCAGAGACCAAAAAAACAACATTCATTCCGCATAATTTTAGTTTTAGATCTGATTTTACTCTTCCTCTAGGTTTTCTCTCTACACATTCTTAGTTCTTAGGAATTTGATTTTATTGCTTTTTGAATTGGGATATTGAGAAGAGTTATTACCTCCATCAAGACTTCATCATTCTAGTTTGTTTCCTTACTTATCACTTACTCTTTCATATCCTTATTTTATTCAGAGTTACTATTGAACTATTTTTAGAATTTATTAATACAAGAACTATTTCTATTTTTATTGATCTTTTTTATTATTATTTATCATGTCTTTCTTTATTTTTCCTTCTTATTTCATGAATTTCATAATCATAATGAGCGAGTAGTTCCATAACTTGATTGGGAGTTGATTGAAAGGAGAACCTTGAGTTGGATGCTCAAGAGTAAAATTATAATTGGGATTAGTGTTGGGTCGCCCTCTAATCACTGACACTAGTCCTTCCCAAGGGAGAGGATTAGAACTTGTGAATAGAAACTGATTTCCAACTTGCTTGACTTTCCTTTATCCGGTAAAGGATAACTGAGCAAACAACCTTCAATTATCATGATCTTGAGAGAACTCCATCAAGGATAGGGCTTCCAACTAATCTACTCCCGGTCAAGGTTTTTATTTAAATTACATAATTTCTCTGATTTAAATTTCCTGTTTATCAACTCAAACCATTTTGAAAAATATCTGATTAATAAAATAGCACACCTTTCTGCAACTCATTGGGAGACGACCTGGGATTCATACTCCCAGTATTTTAATTCTAATTTTGTGACAACCCTTTTTAAATTGATAAGCGGAATTTTGGTTGGTTGAGAACTATACTTGCAACGCATCTCTTATAATAATTTCTTAACTTGCCAATTTCTGCCACGTCAATTTTTTGCGCCGTTGCCGGGGAGTTGTAATAGAGTGCTAAGTTATTGATTGGAATTTTGTATTTTATTTTATTTTGCTACTATGAGCTGCATGTTTCTTTCGTTAAATGACGCGTTCACTTCCTGATCCAAGCTTGCCAGTATTTGATCCTGAGATCGAAAGAACTATTTCACGTATAAGGCAAGCTCGACGTCGGTTAGTCCTCTCTGAGGGCGAATCTGAAACGTCACTTGAGGAAGAAACAAGCTTCCTTTCTACTGATTCGATTGATTTACGTGGAGGTGACATGGCAGCACCTAGAAGAGTTACTATCCAGGAGGCCGGAGCCCCTGATTTTACAATGCAACCGTTTCAAGCGCATCACCCAGCGGTGGCTACAAACTTTGAAATAAAGAATGCAATGCTCAACTTGATGCCTAAGTTTCATGGCTTACCTGCTCAAGAGCCTATCAAGCACCTTAGGGATTTCCAAGCATCCTGTTCTACTGTCAGGCATGATGGTGCAGATGAAACTTCTATTTTATTAAAAGCCTTCCCATTCTCTCTTGAGGGAAAGGCAAGAGAGTGGTACTACACTCAACCCGCAGTAACTGTTTCTGACTGGGATACGCTTAGAAGAAAATTTTTGGAGAAATTCTTTCCAGCTGAGGTTACTGATAAACTGAGGAAAGACATTTTCATAATTGTTCAGGATGAGTCCGAGACTCTCTACGAATACTGGGAGCGCTTCAACAACCTTCTGGAAGCATGCCCCCATCATATGATTGACAAGATAGTGCTGCTCGACTATGTCACACAGGGCATAAGGCCCCAAGATAAGACCACATTGGAAAGTTCTAGCAATGGGTCTATGAAAAAGTACAAGACCACTGATGAGGCATGGTAATTGATCAGCGACTTGGCTGAATCTACTAGGAATCATAGGAAAAAACAAAGCCGGACAAAAGCTGTTGCAGAAGTATCCTCTAGTAGAGAGACTGCTGCTCTAACTCAGAGTATCTGTGAAATGACCAACTTACTGAAGCAGATGCAGTTGAGTCAACAACAAACTCAGTAAGCTCAGCCCTCTCCACCACAGCAAAGCCAACAGTTAGTCCCACAGAGAGTGTACGGGATTTGTGCTGATTATAGCCATTATATTGATGAATGTCTGCAGCTCCAGCAGGAAGACAACACTGTTGCAGCCACTCATAACTTTTATGACCGCCCCAATCAAGGATACAATCAAGGTGGTAGCTACAATCATGGATGACAGGACAATTCAAACCAAGGTTGGAGAAATAATTCTAACCAGGGATGGAGGGACAACAATAACAGAGGAGGCAGAGACAATCAGGGAAATCAGAGGTGGAATAATAACAAAAACAGGCAGCAGAACCAGAACCAGCCTTACAGAGTACCTCACCTGAGGCAATTCCAAAGACCACAGCACAACCAACAGCAGACCTCTCAGATCACTTATCCCTCTTCATCTTCTAATGATGAGTTACTACAATCTATTGATCGGAGATAGCACTCCATGGAAAACAACCTTACTTCTACTCTAAATGGTCTGAACTCTACCTTGCAAGCTCTTGTATCACAGATTGGATCACTAAATAACTCCAACAACCAGCCTTTGAGCTCCAATGAAATCCCATCTCAACCATTGCTCAATCCAAAGGGTGGCATCAATGCCATCACCCTAAAGTCTGGAACCACACTGCAAGAGAGGAATCAGGAGGAGCCAACCCCATCAGAACACGCCTTAGCTGAAGAGGTGGTGGAAGTAGAGGATGCTGAAGAGGAAGAGGACATACAAGACATGGTTGAAGAAGAAGAAGCTCAACCACAGAAGGAAGCACCAAAGGATGCAGACCCTGTAGGAAATGCCCTTCCTATTCCATTTCCACAAATTGCAAGGAAGCCCAGGAAGCAGATGGAACTTGATCCCAAAATGGTAGAAATATTCAAAAAGGTTGAGGTAACAGTTCCCCTTTTTGATGTTATTCAGCAGGTATCTAAATACGCAAAGTTTCTAAAAGATTTATCTATACATAAAGATAAAATTAATGAATTAGAAACTATTCCTTTACGTAGTTCTATATCTGCTTTAATGGGAGGTATACCTGAAAAATGTAGTGATCCAGGTCCATGCATGGTTACTTGTACTATTGGTGGTGTGATATTTTCTAACTGCATGTGTGATTTAGGAGCATGTGTTAGTATAATGCCTTTGTCTATATATGATACTTTGAGGCTCCCTCCCTTAAAAAGGTCGGCAGCTCATTTTGTGTTAGCAGATAAAAGCATAATTATAGTGGTTGGAATTGCTGAAGATGTATTAATGAGCATTAAGGGGCTCACATTTTCCATTGACTTCTATATAATGGAAATGCCCCCTAATAAATCAGGAAGGCCATTATCAATCCTGCTTGGAAGACCATTCCTGGAGACTTCAAAGTTCAAGCTGGACGCATTTTTCGGAACTTATTCTTTTGAAATAGATGGCAGAATAGTGAAATTTAGTTTAAATGGAGCTATGGAGCACCCTCTGGATGACCTCTCTATCTCCCAGTGTGACATCATAGATGAAACCGTGGCTGAAGTTCACCAGGAGGAGTTAGAAGAGAAGTACACATGACAAGGTCTAAGTGTGGGGACACTTTCGGAGGACAATGAGGGTACTTTGCCATTATCACCAGCCCCAGATAATCTGGAGCCTGACCATGAGCAGAAATTAGAATTAAAGCCCCTCCCTCCACACCTCAAGTACGCCTACCTTGAGGACAAGCAGAAGTTTCCAGTTATCATTGCAAGGGAACTCACTTCCCAACAAGAAGCACAGCTACTCAGTGTGCTGAGGAAACACAGGAAAGCAATTGGATGGAGCTTGGCAGACATAGAAGGCATCAACCCTCAAGTTTGAGAGCACAGAATATTTTTAGAAGAGGGAGCTAGGCCTGTTCGTCAACCCCAGAGAAGACTGAATCCCACTATCTTAGAGGTTGTCAAAAAGGAAGTGACCAGACTACTTGAGGCAGATATCATCTATCCCATCTCAGACAGTGAATGGGTAAGCCTAGTACAAGTGGTACCCAAGAAGTCTGGAGTCACTACAGTGAAGAATGAGCATGGAGAGCTCATAGCAACCAGAGTACAGAACGCCTAGAGGGTCTGCATTAATTACAGGCGCTTCAACCAGGCCACTCATAAGGATCACTACTCCCTTCCATTCATTAATCAAATGCTGGATCGCCTGTCAGGTAAATTACATTATTGCTTTTTAGATGGTTACACAGGTTATTTCCAGATTCATATAGCTCCTGAAGATCAGGAAAAGACTACTTTTACATGTCCTTTTGGGACTTATGCTTATAAGAGAATGCCCTTTGGCTTGTGCAATGCACCAGCTACTTTCCAAAGGTGCATGATGAGTTTTTTCTCTGACCTTATTGAGGACTGTATGGAGGTTTTTATGGATGATTTTAGCGTTTATGGTTATTCCTTTAGTCTTTGCTTAGATAGTTTATCTAGAGTATTAGATAAATGTGTCAGTACAAACCTTGTATTGAATTTTGAAAAATGTCACTTTATGGTAAAACAAGGGATTGTACTAGGACATGTTGTGTCTAATACTGGCATTTCTGTAGATCTAGCAAAGGTGGATGTTATTTCTAGTTTACCTTACCCCTCCTCTGTAAGGAAAGTCCGTTCGTTCCTTGGCCATGCAGGTTTTTACCGAAGATTCATCAAGGACTTTAGTAAGGTAGCACTACCCTTGTCCAGACTACTGTAGAAAGATATTGAGTTCGAGTTCAGTGAGGATTGCAAACAAGCGTTTGATAAGCTGAAGACTGCCCTGACTCAAGCTCCAATTGTGAGAGGACCAGACTGGAGCCAGCCATTTGAAATCACGTGCGATGCTTCCAACCATGCAGTAGGAGCAACGCTGGCTCAGCGTGAAGATAAGGATCCTTTTGTAATTGCTTATGCGTCTAAGACTTTAGACGCTGCTCAGTCTAATTACACTACTACTGAGAAAGAGCTTCTTACTATTGTTTTTACTCTGGATAAATTCTGAGCCTATTTACTTGGTACTAAAGTAGTAGTGTACTCAGACCATGCCGCTCTAAAGTATTTATTAGCTAAAAAGGAGTCCAAACCAAGGCTTATATGTTGGATACTGCTACTACAAGAATTTGATTTAGAAATTAAGGATAGGAGTGGTAACCAGAATCTAGTGGCAGACTACTTGAGTCATCTTGAGCACATTAAGAATACCGCCAATCCTATAAATGATAATTTCTCGTTTGATAACCTACAAGCAGTATCTGAAGTAGTCCCTTGGTATGCGCCTATAGCTAATTATCTAGTTAGCCGCACTTTTCCTCCAAACTTTACTAAGCATCAAAGAGACAAGCTGAAAAGCGAGTCCAAATATTATATATGGGATGACCCATATTTATGGAGATATAATGCTGACCAGGTAATTAGAAGGTGTGTGCCTCAATCAGAATTCCAGTCCATTTTAGAGGCCTGCCACTCATCTGAGAGTAGAGGACATTTTGGCCCTCAAAGAACAGCTAGGAAAATTTTAGACTGTGGATTCTGGTGGCCTACTCTTTTTAAAGATGCTGCTAAATTTTGTAAATCTTATTCCCCATGCCAAAGGTTTGATAATATATCCAAGAGGGATGAGATGTCTCAATAGACTATACTTTTCTGTGAAATTTTTTATGTTTGGGCATTGACTTCATGGGTCCATTTCCAAATTCTAATGGTCATTTTTATATATTGTTAGCTGTAGATTACGTTTCTAAATGGGTGAAAGCAATTCCTACCCGCACTGACGATGCTAACACTGTTGTTTCCTTTGTTAGAAACCACATTATTTGTCGCTTTGGATCACCACGAGCAATCGTGAGCGATCAAGGCACCCATTTCTGTAACAGGAAACTAGCAGGATTACTGAAGAAGCATGGGATAGTTCATAAAGTGGCAACAGCCTATCATCCCCAGACTAATGGGCAAGCTGAGGTGTCTAACAGAGAGATAAAGAGTATATTGTAGAAGATAGTCAAACCTCATAGAAGAGACTGGAGCGCCAGACTACAAGATGCACTCTGGGCATACAGAACAGCATACAAGACACCCATTGGGATGAGTCCCTTCCGCTTAGTTTATGGAAAAGCCTGTCACCTCCCAGTTGAGGTAGAACAGAAAGCCTTTTGGGCAGTAAAGGAGTGCAATATGGGATTTGAGAAAGCTGGAGCTGAAAGGAAATTGCAACTGCAAGAATTAGAAAGCCTTCGCCTAGAAGCTTATGAGAACTCAAGGATGTACAAGGAAAAGATGAAGGCTGTGCATGATAAGCACATCAAGAGGAGAGAGTTCCAACCTGGGGACTTTGTCCTCCTTTACAACTCTAGACTGAGGCTCATGCCAGGCAAGTTGAGATCAAGATGGGAAGGTCCATATAGAGTCGAGAAGGCTGAGCCATACGGAGTCTTCCATCTGAGTCATCCTTCTAGCTCTAATTTCATCAAAGTTAATGGGCATCGCTTAAAGCTATATCATGGTGAGAAGGCGACGAAACCCAAGGAGCTAGAGATCTTCTTCTTGGAGGATCCACCCACAGCAGAAGACTGAGCTAGTGGAGCGTCCAACTTAAGGACGTTAAAGCAAAGTGCTAGGTGGGAGACAACCCACCATGGTATGATCGTTCATTTCCTTCTTCTTCTTAGTTTTATTATTCAATAACTCTTCTCATTATTAGCACATTTAGTTTGCATCTTCATCTGCATATTGCATATAAAAAAAAAGGGAGCAGCAACGCGACAGTGTCGACGACGCGTCTGTGTCGCAGAAGAGTAAGAAAGCAAATAAATTGAACAGAAAGTCACGCGGGAGCGTGGCTGGAGGCGTGCCTTTGGCACAAATCACCCCACGCGACCGCGTCGCTGACGCGTCCGCGTCATATGGGAAACATGCCTACCACGTGTCCGCGTCACCCACGCGATCGCGTGACTTGAAAATCGACGTAAGACAGGGTGCATGACCGAAAGTTGTGCTGGAGTGGTGCTGGACTGGTGCTGAACGCACAAGCCTTACCGCGCGGACGCATGGCTCACGCGTCCGCGTCATATTCGACTATTGGCCACCCACACGATTGCGTCCACCACGCGAACGTGTCACCCTGGAATTTGGCAATAATGAGTTTTGAACAGAAAGTTGTGCGAGCGCGAGGCTGCCCTCGTGCCAGTAGCACCGATCGAGTCACGCGTCCGCGTGACCGACGCAACCGCGTCGATTCATATGAGCGCAAGTCGCGCGAATGTGTACCCCACGCGTCCGCGTCACTTGCGCCGCACAGCTTATCCTAATTTGCCAAAATATCTTATCTTTCTCTTCCCCAAATCCTATTTTTTCTTTTCCCTCATTATTTTCTTCCCCTTTCTTCCTTCTTTCCTTCTTTCTCACTTTCTACTTTCTCTCTCTCTCACCACCATTATCAAGGTTTTTCTTTTCTTCATCCCTCCTTACTTTTCTATTCTTCTTTTTATTTTTATGTTTTCTTCTCCTTTTCTTTTTCTTTTTACTTGCATTATCCATGTTTTCCTTTTCTTTCTTTTTCTTTTAATTGGTGTTAGAAATTTAGTAGGGTCATTATTATTCCTTATGATTTGCTTGTGGATTGTTAAGGACTTGTTTGGCAATTATATATTAATTTTTTAAGGGTTGCTTTCATGTTCAATTTATTATTTTCATTAGCTTATTTATCATGCATGCTATGTGTTTGTGAAAACGCCGGTATGGCATTGTGCACTGTTTTTCGATATCTTTTATCCTACTACTCTAAAATGCTTACTTTTTACAAAACCCTTTTTCATATCATATTAATTCAATATAATTGTAGTTACAAACAAATTATTAGTTTGAAAGGCTTGGTAATCTATCTTGGACATTGAATGCTTGATCTATGTACTCATGCCTTTGCCTGCATGCCAATAAACACCTTGCATTTAATTGTCATCATATGCACTTGCTATATTTCCATAGTTGATTTCTCACATGTAGTTATGACCATGTGTTAACATCATTCATCTTTAATGTGCACTGATTACCTCATTCCCCGCCCTCTCCCTTGCTCTAAACCTTGATATTTTAACATACTTTCTCTTTTCTCCCTTTTAGGATGGCCACCAAGAAAGGTAAGGAGAAAGATACTCCCAAATCAACAGCAAGGAGAGGAACTAAACGAGCTTTAGTGGCAGAGCCATCTTCAACTGCAGTTAAGCCCTCAACAAAAAGGATTAAGAAGATTATTAAGGTTGATGACAAAGAGAAAGCCTTCCCAGTAAAGGACACTGCACGATTTACCAATCGCTACTGTGAGCAGATGTTCCGCATCCTGGCAGAAAGGAGTTACCACAATGAATACCTTCTTATCCTCCCGACCCATATTGCTAAATTTGTTGAGCCGCAAATTGAACGAAGAAAATGGGGTTTCCTTTAGAGACAGCCACGACAGGTCAATCTTTCCTGGGTAGTCGAGTTCTACTCTAATTTCCACCTGCCAACCCTGCAGTCTGTCTACGTCCGTCAGAAACAAGTCCCCATTACAGAAGAGGCCATTCAACAGGCTCTAGATCTCCCCCTTACTCCAGAAGGACTGGACACATTTCAAGAGGCCTCACTCAAGCGTCAGATGTACCAATTTGACTGGGATGCTGTTCTCAGAGTTATCGCACTACCTGGCAGCAGATGAATCTATGGATACCATCATTCCCGACCTAAGGGAATATCGGCTTCTGCACTTACCTTGGAGGCTCGCATATGGGCACAGATTGTGTCCCATTACGTCTTTCCGAGCACTCACAAGTCCTCTTTCACTGCATACATGGCCGTTCTACTATGGTGCATCCTTACGGACCAGCCTTTGAACCTACCAAGACACATCCAGAATGCCATGGGACACGTATGATGAGCGGATAATTTATACGCTTTTTGGCATTGTTTTTACATAGTTTTCAGTATAATTTATTTAGTTTTTAGTATATTTTTATTAGTTTTCAATTAAAATTCACATTTCTGGACTTTACTATGAGTTTGTGTGTTTTTCTATGATTTCAGGTATTTTCTGGCTGAAATTGAGGGACTTGAGCAAAAATCAGATTCAGAGGTTGAAGAAGGACTGCAGATGCTGTTGGATTCTGACCTCCCTGCACTCAAAGTGGATTTTCTGGAGCTACAGAACTCCAAATGGCGCGCTCTCAATTGCGTGGGAAAGTAGACATCCAGGGCTTTCCCGCAAGATATAATAGTCCATACTTTGCCCGAGTTTAGACGACGCAAACTGGCATTCAACGCCAGTTTCATGCTGCATTCTGGAGTTAAACGCCAGAAACAGGTTGCAAAGTGGAGTTAAACGCCAGAAACAGGTTACAAACTGGCGTTCAACTCCAAGAGAAGCCTCTACACGTGTAAATCTCAATGCTCAGCCCAAGCACACACCAAGTGGGCCCCAAAAGTGGATTTCTGCATCATTTACTCATTTTTGTAAACCCTAGTAACTAGTTTAGTATAAATAGGACTTTTTACTATTGTATTTACATCTTTGGAACATCTTTAGTTTCATCTTTAGATCACGTTTGGGGGCTGGCCTCTCGACCATGCCTGGACCTTATCACTTATGTATTCTCCACGGTAGAGTTTCTACACTCTATAGATTAAGGTGTAGAGCTCTGCTGTTCCTCATGAATTAATACAAACACTACAAAAAAACTTATTTAAAACGGCATTTATATTACGGCGGTTTCAAAAAACTGCCATAATATTTGAGAATTATGATATTTTATGGTGTTGCCATAATTTATTTGCATAAAATGGCGGTTTTTGGTGATTTCGGCGGTTTTAAACCGCCGTTAACTAGATCCATGATTAAAAAAAATAGAAGGCCCAAAACTCTTCTCCAATGACAAAAGCCCTGAAACTTCACACTGAAATGGCCTAAAACTCTTCTCCAACGATGAAAACTCTAAAACTACGCACTGAAACTAACGCTGCCACCACTGAAACCCAAAAGCAATGCTACCACTATGCTCTGTTCCGGCGACGATCTGCTCCGGCGACGGTCTTCTTAGCGGCGTTCACCCCCGATCGACTAGATACTCCTCCATCGAGATTTTTGTCTCCTCTAGCTATGAACTGAAATGCTCTCCTTGTTGTCTCCTCTAGTGACAATCTCTCCAGCGATGATCTCCTCTGGCAATGTTCTCCTCCGGCGGCGCGTTCTCCTCCGGCCACGCGTTCTCCTCCAGCTACAATATCGTCGATTGAGCTACCATGCCGCGAACTGAAATGATGTCACTGTGTGAGAGCAAGGTTGAAACAAAGATCTCCTCCAACGATATTCTCCTCCGGTGACAATCTCCTCCGGCGGTGTTCTCCTCCGACTACAGCCTCCTTCATCGAGCTACTATGCTACAAGTTTTTCCTTCTGTTGAGATTCTTAGGTTTTACGAGGTAGAGTTTTTAGGTAAGATTTTGGCCAGGGGGTTATTAACTTAGAAATTGGACTTATAATTAGCCTTGATGTTTATCATTTAGTTATATTAACTTATAATTTTGGACTGATTTGATAACAAATCCAAACTATCTTCACTATATTGATATATGCTCTGTTCCCTATCACTAGTGATTTTGTTTTTCTTGTTTGTGACAATGTGTAATACCTTGAATGTTGTTCAATAAAATTGGTAGTATTATGATTTGATCTCTAGTTACTGGTAGCTGATGTTGATGAATCCTCCTTTCTTTTGTTATATTTTCAATTCGAAGATTAGGATAATAAATTGTGCGAATTGTGTTTCTGTTTTCTTTGGCTGCATGATTATTAATAGTAGCATTTAAATTAGTATTTATAGTTTGCTTGTGAGCTTTACATGATGCAATGACATTGTGTTTAAATCCTGGTTGATGTTCATGTTTTTTAGGAGCATTAATTTGATGGATTGTATTGTTATCACTTTTCAAATACCGAAATTTAGCTTTTTAATCTGAGCAGATCAAAGAGGAATGTGATTATCTAATCAGTATTGCAAAGCCACACATGCAAAAATTGAGAGTTCTTGATAGCGAAATTGGAACAAGTAAAGACAGCAAGTTAGAGTTTTCTCCCCCTATCTTTCCCTGTTCTCTGTCCTTTGATATTGAAATTAAGATGGTTTTATGGTATCTTATTTGATTTTTAGCAATTTGATTGATCCACTTTCTTGTTATGAATTGAAATAAATCAGATGTTGGTTGCATGCAATATAGCTGAAACTGAATTAATGAAAGGAACAATGGAAAATTCTCCTCATGTTGAACCTCAACACTATTTGCCTGCAACCATGTGAGTTTAACCAACATTCTTCATCACATTTTCTCTTTTCTAAGGATTGTATAATTTCTTATTTTGAGGCACCGAGGACAGCAAGTGTCAGAAATTTAGGGTGCCTAAAGAAAGGAAGGTTACCATGCTAAAAATCTTGCCACAGAGAGGAGATGAAGGTACAAAGAGTTGGTATTTCTTTGGTACTTGTTTATTTGTCATAGACCTATTATGACGTTTTTAACATGTTCACCAGATGCAAACAGAAGTGAATCATATAAGTAGGACAGAGTTCTTGCTTAAGGTATGCTGGGAGCAGAAGCCAGGTGGGTTTTCAAGGTTGATGGAAGCTATAAATTCATTTGGATTTCAAGTGGAAAATGCCAATATGACCACAATTGACGGAAAGGCTCAGATCATTCTAACAGTTGAGGTAAATATGTAATGTTTTATATGTTATATTTTAAGTTGCAGCTAATACACTAAGTTTCAAAATAGATCCTTAATAACTAATTCCTATCAGTTTCACAAAATGAGCTTTCTCTTTCACTATGA
Source organism: Arachis hypogaea (assembly GCF_003086295.3). Taxonomy (NCBI): domain Eukaryota; kingdom Viridiplantae; phylum Streptophyta; class Magnoliopsida; order Fabales; family Fabaceae; genus Arachis; species Arachis hypogaea. The sequence continues at coordinate 45,555,625 of NC_092054.1, read as the reverse complement.
TATATTGACATAATGGTGGAAGTCTATGACAACTTGGAAATGGTGGAAATCTCTTTGGATTATGTGTGGCCACCTTTAAATTTTAATTTATTTATTTTTGGATATGAAAAAGTCTGCAAATTGATCCATGCAAAGAGATAAGAAGAAGAAAAAGAAAGAAATAGTAGTTTGTTGAGAAACTTAATTCCTACTTAGATTTATTACCTGAGCATGATTTGTTTTCTAAACAATAAAAGGTAGATCATAACATAGAGATTATATTGTATTATTATTATTATTATTATTATTATTATTATTATTATTATTATTATTATTATTATTATTATTATTATTATTATTATTATCATTATTAAGAAATCATATGCCTGCTGGCTGCTGCTAATGAACTTTGAAAGCTAGTGGTGCTCGTGTCTGTTTTAACACCGATAATGATAGTATTATAACAACTAAGCTGGCTATATGGATAAAAAACTTATAGCACTAATTTTAATTTTTAAAAATTTTGGTTTTAGATAATAGAAAAATTTTGGTTTTAGATAATATAAAAGACTTGTAGCACTAGTATTATTATCTTTTAACTTGTGTATTTCCATTTATCAACTTTTGAATTTCTTATGCCATGATAAACTAATTATTGTCTAGTGTGCATTACTCTTGATGGATTGGTAAGGTATTGACTGTGCGTTAAATGTCCATTAAGTGTCTTTCCTTTGCTGCTTCTTTTAACTTGTATATTTTTCCTGATTAACTTTGTTTTATATTATTATTATAATTATTATTATTATCTATATGCTGAAACCGATAAAGAAGCAGGAGATAATAAAGGAGACTCAGATAAGCAGATTTTTCTAAAAAAATTTTCTCCAAATGTTCTGGATATCACACTTGTTGATCTTCCAAGCATAATAAAGGTTCCTGTTAGTGACCAGCCATCTGATATCGAAGCCCGAATCAGAACAATGATCATGTCATATATCAAAGTTCCCTCCTGTCTCATTCTAGCTGTCACACCAGCTAATTTAGATTTGGCTAATTCAGATGCTCTTCAAATGGCGGGAATTGCTGATCCGGATGGTGTGCTTTTGCTTCCTAATGCCTTCAGCTCTATTCTTTTCACATCTCTGTGATTGCATTAAACTGTTTGTTGTGGTAATTAATAAAAATCACATATATATTGAATATTTTCTATTGTTTGTTGATGAACTTCTATCATCTAGCCTTGAAGCTTGTGCTGCAATATTGTGAAAATCTTCCAAAGCTGCTCCTAAGGTAATGAATTTAAATTAGTTCTGATTTTTGGCTTACTTTGAATATCTGAGCAATTTTGTAGTGACTTTAGTGAGTTTTGTATAGGCTGCTAAAAAGCCAAGAATTACAGCTCAAGAACATTATAGACTTGGAATTGCTGATGGTGTTATTCCTGTAAGGAAATTGAAAAGTCCTGCTAGAGATTTTGTCTCATGACCTTCTTTGTGTTTTGAGTTTTGAAATGATGTTAGTACTATGATCTTCTAAATCAAGAAATCATAAAGAAAATTAGTGGAATTAAGGTTGTGCATGGAAACTATCTCAAAAAAGATATACAGAAAAATGTGCAAATTTTGTCATAGGACAAAGACATGTTTGTTTTTGAATTATTCACTTTCTCTAAATAGATTTGTGTCTCATGGTATCTCTATATTTCTGTCTCGAGATAGTTACCAAAGAGGGGCTAACGCCTAAGTTATGACTCTTTGTATTTGCTCATTTGATCTAATGGAAAAAATTAAATATTAAATTAATTGAAAGAAAAAGAAAAATGTACAAGACCAACAATGGTGTTGGTGTAGCAGTTAAGCCATACTATAGCCTAGAAGAAACATTTTTGTAGAGAACACCAATTGGAAGAGCAAGCCTGACTCACCAACAAATTCAACTTTCTGACCATTTTCAACAACAAAAAATTTAGCTCAGCAACAAATTCTTGGCATGAAATTGTATGGCATGAATCTGATTAAAATTGTATGGCATGTTTAGTTACAATTCCATGTATAGCCATGTTGAGAAGTTAGCTGAAGAGATTAAAAAGGGGGCTGCTTCCGTGGAAGGAGTAGAAGCAAAACTCTAGAAATTTTTAGTTAATATGAAATTAATAATGAGTTCTTATCAAATAGCATATTTCTTGTGAGACTGCTGGTTTAGTTTTCTCTTCTTCAAAATGCTGGTAGTTTGCTATTTATTTGAGCAATTATCTATTTCTAATGTTCAATTTTCTTTTGCAGGTAATATTTATTCACGCGGACATGAACAATTAAAATTTGGAAGGGCCTGTAGCAAACTTTTTGAGCATCTCTATGAAAACTCCAAATGTAATAGAACTAACAATATTTCTTAGTTTGATATTTTGTATAGGAATTATTACTTTTGATTTGCAATACTAAAAAATCATATATTATGTTTAAGACTTTGAGTTATATAATATTTTGTCTATGGATTGTGATTTTGTTATTGTGAAATTTTAATAAAAAAATTATTTGTTTAGTACGATAAAAACAACAGTAAAAATTGCATTTTTAAAAGTTAAAAAAATATTACTTTTATCCAGTAAAAAGAGCGGTTTGTAACTGCCATTTTAAACAATATGAAATGCCATTTTAACCTGGTAAAAACGGCGGTTTCAAATGCCATTTTAACCAATAAAAATGTTATGGTTAGAGTAAAAATGGCGGTTCAAAAATGCCGTTTTTACCAATAAAAATACCACTTTGTTAGGGTAAAAATGGCGGTTAAAAAACGCCGTTTTAACCAATAGAAAACGCCATCTTTTCCTGGAAATAACGGCAGTTTGAACCACTGTTTTAACCAACCAAAAACCGCCGTTTTATTGGAAATAATGGCGGTTTGAACCGCCATTTTAACCTATCCAAAAACCGCCGTTTTAACCCAGGAAATTGTGGCGGTTTTCTGAAAACCACCATAATAACCAGAATGGCGCCCAGAATTACGTCGCTTTCTAAAACTGCCATTCTTGGTAATAATGGCGGTTCAAACCGCCGTAAATACCCAAAAAAACTGCCGTTTTAACCAGAATTTTTTGTAGGGAAAGTACTATTGTTTTTCTATTTAATTTAAGCTTATTCTTATTCTAAGATATCCATTCGCACATAAGAACATGATGAATGTGATGATTATGTGACGCTCATCATCATTCTCACTTATGAACGCGTTCCTGACAAACACTTCCGTTCTACATGCAAATAAGGTAGAATGAGTATCTCTTAGATATCTAATACAGGGGACCGAGTCCGAGATATTAGAGTCTTCGTGGTATAAGTTAGAACCCATGGATGGCCATTCTTGAGATTCGAAAAGTCTAAACCTTGTCTGTGGTATTCCGAGTAGGATCTGGGAAGGGATGGCTGTGACGAGCTTCAAACTCGCGAGTGCTGGGCGTAGTGACAGACGCAAAAGGATAGTAAATCCTATTCCAGTATGATCGAGAACCGACAGATGATTAGCCATGCAGTGACAGTGCATTGGACCATTTTCACAGAGAGGATGGGATGTAGCCATTGACAACGGTGATGCCCTAGATACAGCTTGCCATAGAAAGGAGTAGGAATGATTGGATGAAGACAGCAGGAAAGCAGAGGTTCAGAGGAACGAAAGGCATCTCTATACGCTTATCTGAAATTCTCACCAATGAATTACATAAGTATCTCTATCCTAGTTTATATTTTATTTATGTTTTCAATTATCAATTCACCATAACCATTTGAATCCGCCTGACTGAGATTTACAAGGTGACCATAGCTTGCTTCAAGCCGACAATCTCCGTGGGATCGACCCTTACTCACGTAAGGTTTATTACTTGGACGACCCAGTGCACTTGCTGGTTAGTTGTATCGAAATTATGAAGAGAACTAAAATTATGAACATGCGTATTAAGTTTTTAGTGTCGTTACCAAGGAATGAACAATCACGATTTCGTGCACCAACGTACAAATTGCGGGCAACTTACCTTTTCCCGCCTTGGTCTCTGATCTTGTCTCAGCAGCCGGATTCTCCTACAGAGCTGGGGACACCAAAGCCATGCTTCCACGGGATGATCAATACGTCCCTCACAGGAAATATATCAGATCTCCAGCCGTAACTACAAGCCAGCCCACTGAACCGGCTGAAGACATTCCTCCTTCAACACCACAAGCACCTACAAGAAACCAACTGCTCCACCAGATACTTGAGAGGTTTGATTGGCAGGAACACAAAGCAAAGCTGAGAGAGCGCCGTAACAAGCGCCGATTCACATACCTCAAGGAGCTACTTAAAGGAAAATACAGAGACTCAGATGCCCCGGACTCCACTTCATTTACCAGCACAGGGAGCCATGACGATCCCGACTGTGGAGATACTGCTACCATCCCTCCTTTGTTCCTGACAGATGGCACCGAGGATGGTGCAAAGCCTTAAGTGTGGGGAGGTCGGCCAGTACCTGACTTCCGGAGGTAATTTCTCTTCCTTAACACCAACAAAATAGGATATTTAGTTAGTTTTTCTTTTATAGAATAGGATAAATTGCATAGCAATAGGATAGTTGCATGCATGTTCCACTTTATTGAAAAGACAGTAAGCTTCTTCTAAGACCCTATTTTTAGAACACAATTTTACTAATTTTAATCAAAACTTTTATGTTAAATTTGATTGAGGTTGTATTTGGAACATGATTTTTGAGCTATAGAATACACAACCTGTGAGACTTTGAGCCTAAATACATGGTTACATTATTTAGCCATAAATATTTTATTCTTGTGTGTTTACTTCTCTATGATTGTAATCTGTATTTTGTTTCATCCTATATATCCAATGTTTAATATATTTATATGCTTGCATATGATTGAGGCCATTATTTATTTATCTCACTTATCCAAATTGAGCCTACCCCTTAAGTTACCTTTGTTAGCTACTTTGAGCCTTTAAATCCCAATTGTTCTTTATTTCACCACATCACTAGCCTTAAGCGAAAAAACAATTATATATCCCAATTGAATCTTTGGTTAGCTTGAGATAGAATTGTGTGTTAATTGGGTATGGGAAAATTGTGGGAACAAAAGATAATAAGGGAATGTGTCATGATAATATAATGGGAATTTGGGTACCTACTCATGTGAAATTATAAAAGAAAAATTAAAATTCTATGTGCATTGATAAGCTGTGTTTATTTTAATGTAAAAAAAAAAGTATTCAATAAATAAATAAGGGGACAAAATTACCCCAATGCTAAGTTAAAATTTCAAAGATCAATGCATATATGATAAAATTAAAATAAAAGTTGATACATGAGTATGGAATGTGAAAGGAAAAATTTTGGATAGCTAGGTGTGAAATTTAAGTTACATAGAATATATATATGTGTGTGTTAGGTGAAAGCTTGGGATAATTAAAGATTCAATTTATAAGCTTACTCAGCCATATATATATATATATATATATATATATCCTTACCCTTACCTTGGCCCCATTACAACCTTGAAAAGACCTCATGATGTTTGCATTGGTATATTAATTGTTGTTGATTGGTTAGGTGAAGAACAAAAATTAGAAAGCATGATTAGAGAAGGATAGAGTGATTACCCTATACACTAGAGAGATTAGAGCGTACATACATTATCAATGAGGCTTCAATGCTTAAATTCTATCTTCCCTGCTTTCATGAGCTACCTTCTTGCATTTTTATCTGTTGCTACTGTATAAGAATTGAATTAGTGGAATTTGATTTGTGATTGTCTTGAAGAGCTTATTTACTTTTGACCAAGTGGACAAGAATCATATAGCTGCATTTACATATATAGGTTGCATTGCATTGCACGAGTTTTACATGTTCCTACTCATTTATTTTATCTCCTTCAACTAAGCATGAGGACATGCTAATGTCTAAGTGTGGGGAGGTTGATAAACCATTATTTTATGGTTAATATTGTGTTTAATTGTGTGGTTTTATCAAATCTTTACCCACTTATTCATTAAATTAGCATGTATTTACAATCCCTTCCCAAAATTACCCCATGGTTGAAAAAAAACTGCTTCCTAGAGATTTTTAATTATGTATTTTAATTCTCCTTTATTCCATTCAATGCCGTGATCTGTGTGTTAAGTGTTTCAGGCTTTATAGGGCATGAATGACTTGGAGGTTGGAAAGGAGGCTTGCAAAAATGGAAGGAACACAAAAATTGAGGAGATGACCAGCGAGAAGTGACGCGGACGCATGACTCACGCGACCGCGCGAAATAGAGGAAATTGCAGTGACGCGCCCGCATGCCTGACGCAAACGCGTGGAATGGAAACTGCACAAGTGACACAAAGGCGTGGACAACGCGCACGCGTGGCAAGGCAAGACGCTGGATGACGCGAACGCGTGGATGACGCGATCGCGTGGATGACGCGATCGCGTGACGTGCGCGATCTGCAGAATTCGCTGGGGGCGATTTTTGGCCCTGTTTTGACCCAGTTTTCGGCCCAGAAAAGCAGATTAGAGCCAGGGAACATGCAGAGACAAAAAAAAACAACATTCATTCTGCATAATTTTAGTTTTAGATCTGATTTTACTCTTCCTCTAGGTTTTCTCTCTACACATTCTTAGTTCTTAGGAATTTGATTTTATTGCTTTTTGAATTGGGATATTGAGAAGAGTTATTACCTCCATCAAGACTTCATCATTCTAGTTTGTTTCCTTACTTGTCACTTACTCTTTCATATCCTTATTTTATTCAGAGTTACTATCGAACTATTTTTAGAATTTATTAATACAAGAACTATTTCTATTTTTATTGATCTTTTTTATTATTATTATTTATCATGTCTTTCTTTATTTTTCCTTCTTATTTCACGAATTTCACAATCATAATGAGTGAGTAGTTCTATAACTTGATTGGGAGTTGATTGAAAGGAGAACCTTGAGTTGGATGCTCAAGAGTAAAATTATAATTGGGATTAGCGTTGGGTCGCCCTCTAATCACTGACACTAGTCCTTCCCAAGGGAGAGGATTAGAACTTGTGAATAGAAACTGACTTCCAACTTGCTTGACTTTTCTTTATCCGGTAAAGGATAACTGAGCAGACAACCTTATCAATTGATCTTAAGAGAACTCCATCAAGGATAGGGCTTCCAACTAATCTACTCCCGGTCAAGGTTTTTATTTAAATTACATAATTTCTCTAATTTAAATTTCCTGTTTATCAACTCAAACCATTTTGGAAAACATCTGATTAATAAAATAGCACACCTTTCTGCAACTCGTTGGGAGACGACTTGGGATTCATACTCCCAGTATTTTAATTCTAATTTTGTGACAATCCTTTTTAAATTGATAAGCGAAATTTTGGTTGGTTGAGAACTATACTTGCAACGCATCTCTTATAATAATTTCTTAACTTGCCAATTTCTACCACATCAACGACCTTCTTTCATGCATGATGAAAATATATTTGTAGAACCGCATGGACCATGAAGCATAAATTTTTTTACAGCCTTGTACAACTCTGGATGCTCAAATTTTTTTTGGATCTGAAAATTTGCTTAAAGAATCCAAGAATATCAAAATATGAGTATGTGGTAGACCTCGTTTCTGAAATTCAATTGTGTGAACATCTGCACATAAAACATAGTATAGTACATATTAGCAACTATAGATATACTTGATGTTCTTAAAATAATATATACTTTTTTTTAATGTTCACCTTACCAGCAACAACATTACCAAAGAATCTTTCCTTTTTAAAATATTTAATTAGCATATCAAGCTTCATTTTGAACATTCGACAAATAATGTCAGGATGGTCTACTGGTTTGAGATGTAAAAGGTCTAAGAGCCGCTTAATCTCTGGCCATTCTGAATTACGTGTGAAAGTGACGAACAAATCTGGATAACCAACATGGCCACAAATTGCAACAAAATCATGGTATAAGCCATCCATATAACGCCTACCTCCTATAAAACTTGATGGAAAAACTATTTTTTTCCTACACTTGAGCCACTTGTTTGACCTGTAGATTTAGCATTTTTCAAACTCTTGTAATCTTCAGCTCTAAGTTCCTTTTAATGAATCCTAAAATATAACAAACGTTATGACTCAATCATAGTGTAAGCATCCACTACAACAACAACAAAGCCTTGTCCCACTAGGTGGGGTCAGCTACATGAATCAAACAATGCCATTGAGCTATGTCATGTATCATGTCTACAGAGAGACCGTTTACATGTAGATCTCGTTTGACCACCTCATGGATGGTCTTCTTAGATCTTCCTCTGCCTTTCAGCCCTTGTCCATCTTCCATCTCATCCAACATCCTAACTGGGTGTTCTGTCGGTCTTCTTCTCACATGTCTAAATCATATAAGATGCGATTCTACCATCTTTTCCACAATGGGTGCTACTCCAACTCTCTCCTTTATATCTTCGTTCCTTATTTTATCCAATCGCATATGACCACTCATCCATCTCAACATCTTCATCTCTACCATACTCAGCTTATGTTCGTGCTACCCTTTGGCCACCCACTCCATACTATAAAGCATAGTCGGTCTTATAGCAGTGCGATAGAATTGACCTTTAACTTTTAAAGGCACTTTTTTGTCGCATATAAAACCAGATGCACTTTGCCATTTTGACCAACCTGTTTGGATCCTATGATTTACATCCTGTTCAATCTCTCTATTATCCTGTATGATGCACCCAAGATACTTAAAACTCTACCTATGTTACACTTGCAGTACATAGCCATTCCCAAGTCCGGATAAAGGAGGAGGGTTGTGTTAGGTCTTCGATAACCAACATAAAAACATAGTCAAATCCCATGACATGTAAGCATCCACTACAAATTGCTGAAAAAGCTTTTTAGAAACCAGTATTGTTGGATCTTCTGTTTTCCTGGTTTGAAGCCTAAATGCAAAAAACTATCGCATAGTCAATTTGCTCCTCATGTTAGGTTTCAAAATCCCGATAATTTTATGTTGAATATAAATTCTATAGCCATCTTCTCCATATGGAAAAAGAAGTGGATATTGTAAACCAAGATAAGCAACATGAATCTCATTTATACACTATAAGCGACCATCTTGCCTTTCTAAGATTATATCTCTGATTGATGAAAGAGAATCAATATCACCAACAACTAAAGTTGCCACTTGCGAAACACTAGGCAAATTATAAATTCTTTCATCTTTTTCCCTTGAACTTAAAAGCTTCAACCTTACATGTTCTATATTAGAACCTGCGAATCTTTCTCTCGCCATTCTAAATGATTTTGCCAAAGCATTATTCTCATCTAACATCTTTTGTAACTTGCCAACAATCTCAGGATCAATAGCATATTCAGAATCATTTGACCTACAACATCAACAAAAAAGAAGTAAAAAAAATAAGAACTTCTATACACTACAAGAAAAACACCCATTCAGGTACACTTGAAAAGTGTAGCCAAAAGTGAAAAAAAATGATGCCTTAGGCTACGGCTATGCTTTCTGGGCTACGGCTACGCTTTTTGGGGTGATTCCTATTCGGCCGTTGCTTATTCTCAAAGGCTACGCTTTTCTGCACCAAGGGCTACGCTTTTGGCGTTTGGGAATAGGGTGCGCTTTTCAAGTGATGCTGTCCAGGAGCAAAGGCTACGCTTTTCAGCTTCCATTTTTACCAGAATAGGCTACGCTTTTCAATGCTACTACATCACCTGTAAAGCGTAACCACATTGTATACTATGGCTACCGTTTATAAGTGTAGCCTTAGGTCCCTCTTTTTTTTTATACCATAGCTACTGTATATAAGTGTAGCCTTAGGTCCCTTATTATTTTTTTTATTTTCTGTATATATATATGATATTCTAATAATTATTAATACAATATAATATTTAATAATATGATTAGATGTATAATAATTCTGTATTTTTAATTAAATGAGTTAAATATTATAAAATAAAAATAAATACATAATTATACTAAATAATTTCTTTAAATAGTAAAAATTATCTCTAACCAAAATATATTTATAATAATAATCCAAAAGTACTAGAATGAAGTTAATTGTGAATATTTATACATCTCACACTAAAATAAGCATAGTCATATCAAAATAACCATAATACTACTTATAATTTACTACTAAACAAAATAGACAAAAAATATAAATGGAAAAAACGAAATATTAGTAATTGAGTTTAGATACTTTGTTTTCTATGTCATAGATATATAACTAAGCAAACTTAGGCTTTTTACCAGACATAGGCATTAAACTACCAATATAATGAACATTTTCTCTACTAATCTTGTACACTGTTGGAGCACATCTATGGCTTTTGTTTATAGATGAGTCCACCTTTTCACTAAAAGAAGTAAATGCAAACATTTGATTATATTCTCTGATATTATTTTTAAAATTCTTGTAATGCTTTGAACCATAGTCATAAAGTAACTCTTTTAGAACTTTAGGAGATTCTGTTAGAAAAGGCAACTGCACTTTTCCTAAACTGCAGCATAGGCTAAACTCTAGAATGATATAATTTCTAGTTTTTTTATTTCTTTCATCATACCACATTAAAGCACCACACTCTTGACAAATTGAAATTGGATCACTGAAATCAAAACAATCTGCATTATATGACAAAATTTTTTCTGAAGAGTAACCTTTTACCTCCATATGTGAACTAAAAGTTATTTTCTTGGTGGCCATTACGTGTATCATATCAAATATAATATTTCTCAACTAAATAAATTTAACTTTAAAATGAAATAAATGTAAAAGTAATTGACAAAATGAATATACGTGGAACAATATAATAAAAACATAGCATAATAGTACCTTCTTGAAAATCAGTGTTACTTTCATATAAACCAACGCTCAGAGAGTAAAATTTTTTAGAAGTTGCTTGCATATAAAATAGAAAAGTTAAACACTAAACTAACTCAAAGAATGGGTAACAGTACTAATAGCATAAAAAAATTAATTTATCATAGCAAACTCACCAAAAATATCATCATAGTTGAAATCATAATTAACTCTAACAGAAACTAATCCATCTTGTAAAATATCAAATTCATAATCTTGAGAAAATAACTTCATCCCAGTGATGGCATATCGTCCGGAAGATAAATGACAACTTGGATGTGTTATAGATTTCTTTGTATTTGAATAAACTTGACCAACAGAAACTCCATATTGAAATACATCTGGATTAAAAGATATTTGTGTAAAAGACTCTAGTCTTTCAAGTTTATCAGTCATCATATGTGCTGATAGGTATGAAGTACTTGCAACAAACTCTCTATCCTTGAATTTTCACCAATACCAATGAAAAGTTTTTTCATTTTTGACTCTCTAATAGTGATTTCAGCTAACACTTTTCTTTTTCCTAAATTTTTCATATTCCTTTCTTCAATTTGAGAGTCACCAATTATTTTTTTGTCACCCTCTTTTCAATAGTAATATTGATGTTCTTCTTAATCTAACCTTTCTGCACTCATCTTTAGTAGAATTCATTCTTTTCTTTCTAATAATAACTGCAAAAATTACAATAAGATAAACTAATAAGCTCTAATATCAAATACTAAATCATAATATAATACTTTAAAATAGAAAGTAATTTAAATTAAAGATGTCTAATAAAATTTATACAAACTAATGAATAAGTATTACCTCTGTATAAATTCAAGTTAAATGCCATATGTGATTGAAATAAGAATGATAGCATGTATAATAGATTGAAATGAGGTTCATGTGATAATTAAAGCTTCAATTTATATCATGTAATGCAATATACCACAATGATTAGGTCCACATAAAATTCAATCTGAATTAATATATTATAGTGTGCTTATAAGAATATAAAATTTGCAATTCGCATACATTTTAAATTGTATACGATCATGTTGGAGTAGATAAAAAGAATTCTTTGATCCTTCTCCAAGAACACATGCATTTTTTGCGCCTTAATGTGTATGATGGATTGAGTTGTCAGGGTAGTATCATAAATAATAATGGTAAGAACATGACCGACTGACCTTGCTATTTCTTTGTATTAAAGTGAGGCATAAATAGTGCCTAATTTTACTCATGCCACACATGTCTTATGCACATATATGTTATTACTCTAAAATCTAAATGATATAGGAACTTGTATTACATTTATTTTCTCAAGACTCAATACAATATTTCGAGTTCTGTTAGAGAAATTTGGACAGATTTCTTTATTGTATTTACTTTCTTAAGACTTAATACATTATTTTCATAAGACTTAACACAGTATTTTAAGAGATGATAAAGTCTGAGATAAATTCAAAAAATTTGGACAGACATTAACAATCATCAGGGTTTTTGAACTCCCCCTACAAATATAAAAACTCCAATGAACAGACTTACCATTACCACTTGTAAAATTAGCAACTAAGTTTAGGCTTAGCAATTCAACAAACATGTAATCTGCAAGAAAAAGGAAGTGATGCAATTCACCAATTATTAAGTTCTGCTACCTAATATTTATAATACAAAGAAATTCATCAAACATGTAATGTGCAAGGAAGCAATGCTATAAAAAAATCAGCAACTAAGTTTAGGATTATCAATTCAACAAATATGTAATGTACAAGAAAAAGGAAGTAAAGTAAATTCACCGATTATTAAGTTTCACTACCTAATATTTATAATACAAAGCAATTCATCAAACACGTAATGTGCAAGGAAGCAATGCTATAAAAAAATATAATGATTATATATTGAAACTCATTAAACATGTACTATGCAGTGAAAGAAAGTAAAGTAATTGACCAATCTCTTACTTGAATATAAGCATAGAGTTATGAACAAACCCACTCTCCAATCATATTAGGATCAAGGTAAGAGTAAAAAGGATTACACAGTTGCTCACATGAAACTGAAGTAGCTGATGCAGTGGTAAGGTGGTGAATTGAATCGTCAACAGTGGTAGAGAGCAGATGATTGAGCGACTCAATTGGTGGTAGAGGACATCGTTGCAATGGAGATCGAAGAAGAAGATCCAGTGAAGTAACTCTTGAGGCAGTGTTCTTTGGAGGTTGCGGATGCTGTTGGAAGTGAAGGTTCAAGCGGAACAATGAATAGGAACTTCATTATGATTTGTGGGTGACTATGTGAGGAGTAAGATTAGATGGAAGGTGAAAGAGGGTTAAAATTGGAAGAATATGTTTGTTAAGCACTTAATCTCATAATTTTCAATTGGAGATTTATAGTCGGAGTAAAAAAGCGGGAAACATTTCTCAGGGTATTTGTAGTTGGAGTAAAAAGGCGAAAAACATTTCTAATTTAGGTACAATGAGGTAGGGGTGGCAAAACGGGTCGAACCAGCCGGGTCAAACCACCAAAACCGCCAAAAATGGCGGGTCGGGACGAGATTTTGAACCCGCCAAATTTTAAAAAACTGCCAAAACTGCACTGCCAAAACTGCGGCCCAAGGCGGGGCGGGGCGGGCTGGCCCGGCGGGCTATCATATTGTTTTTTTCAAAGGGGATTTTTGTAAATTTACAAATGATATATAAACAAAAAAGTTAGGTTTTCCTTCTTGCTTCCCAATTCCCACTTCTGCCAAACAGCCGGCCCTAACCCACTAACCCTTCGTCCCTTCCCTGACCCTGAGACGGTGAGACCCTCAGACGGACACTAACCCAGTGACCCTTGGCTTCAGCCTTCAACAGCTCAGCTCCCTCGTCTGTCCTCACTCCTTGCTGTGTTTAGGTGTTCCCTGAGCTCCTTGCGCAGCATCACACCATCCCGGTTCGTGGCGGCGCGCTCCAGTTCCACTTCTCTGTTCTCTTTGAGCTGCCTCTCGTCGTCGGTCAGTCACGTCGCCGGTCGCTGTTTCATCTCGTCACTCCTTACCAAATTGAAGTCCCGGTGCGCTGTCTCGTGTTGCCTCTACGCTTTCTCGGCAGTTCTGTGTTCCGGCGGATCCCAGCGGTGCTCCTCTCTCTTCCTCTGCCTCTCGACGGCTGTGATTCAGTAAGTGAAGATTTTTTTTTTGTTTTTTTTTAAGTAAGGAACTGTGACTGTGGTTGTGAACAGCTTCTTTCATGCTGTTGAAAATTTTGCTGTGGATTAGGGTTTATGAAATTTGTTTTACTGGTGTTTGTTTTTGAAATTTGTTTATGAATTTTGAGAGTTGGGAAGTACCCCTCTCAGATATCATCATATCAGCATTGTAGTGTGAATAATACACGTTGTTCATCTTATTTCTTGCCCATCTTTGTGTGGCTTCTATTAGTATCATTCTAACCCAAACAAATTGATGGTTTGCTTTTGACCCACCCATTTTGATAAAATCCAACACATCCAATTCCTACAATTGATGGTTTGTTTTATTGGTCAATGACTCAGTGGGGTGTGTGCTAGTTGATAACTTAATATGCATTCTTTGATTTCGAATGGGTACTAGGAAAGGCCGAAAGGATATCAATTAACTATGTAACTTTAGTTTTAACTTTTAATTCGTTGCTTTTTGTGATGCTTGGTGTATGTGTTCTGACTAATGATGCAACATTATTGAAGATTATTGATGGTTCAGTTCTGAATTCTGATGCTTAGTTTCTTTCATGCTTTTGAAATTTTACTGCTTCAATATTTTTTTATTGATTTATTGCTGATTTAGATATTGTTATGTATTTGTGTTATTTAGGTTGAGTTGTTGGTTCTACAATGGATAATTTTGTCTCTATAGAAGTTGATGGTGGAAGTTGATGGTGGGAATGTAACACAATTCTGTCTCAATGGATAATTTTTGTATGGATTAATAATTAATTTAAGATATTACTTTATATATTAAAAAACTAATTCGATGAAATAATTTTATTATAAAATAAAATAAAATAATCGTTAGTACTTAATATGTTAAATTGAATTTTATCATAAAAGAAAAAATTTGGTTAAAAATATTTCAAAAAAAAAAAAAGAGGCGGGCCGGCCCGCCAACCCGCCAATCCGCCCTTTGGCGGGGCGGGGTAGCAAGTTGAACCCATATTAGTTTGGCGAGACGGGCCGGCCTGTCCCATATTTGGGCGGACTTTGGCGGAGCGGGGCGGGACGGGCCAACCCGCTTTGCCACCCTACAATGAGGAGATGTCATCTGGCAATTTTTAGCTACAAAATTATATATATATAATGGATTTTAGGCAGGTTCTTGTCTTCAATTCTTCCTTAGAGGATTGAAAGCATTTAGACTCTTGAAAAATAGTTGCGCCTTGGAGCCTAGAGTTGGAATAATTTAAAATAGTCTTGTTGTACCACTTGAGAGCTAATATTTCAGTAAATACTCCAGCATTCTGAAATGGATTAGGAGCTGCTGCTTTGGTTATTTTTTGGATGAGGTCTCTGTCAGCAATGAGTGGAACTGTAGGAGCATGATTTTGACTTGTTAGTGGCCTCACAATGGGTGTTTTGCCGTGAATTGGAATGGTTGTGTCGTAGGCTATAGGGCTATGTTGTGGGATGCATTGTGGGCTTTTTTTATTTAAATAAAATAAATTACTTATTGACTCAATTAAATAGATTTTCGAAATTTTATCGCTTTAAATATTTAGATATTATTTTGCTGACACAAGGAGCGAAATTGCAGATTACATTAATTACACGGTTACTCGAAGTGAAATTCAAAAAGAATAGAAAAAGGGTGTTTGCGCTTTTGCTACTAGCGAAATTGGGGTAATAGTGGCTATAAATAGCACGCTCCTTGCCAATGTTTTTTTGGACTACATCGGTTGCGAAAATTCATTTGTGGAAGAGGGAAAGATTAAAGAGAAAGAGGAGGAAAAAATGTCGTGCAATAAGACATTAATAGACTAAATGGAGATAGGCACATTGCGGGCTATCCAAATGGGCAGGTTAGTAGTGCTTAATTTTTTTTAGTTATGAAAATTAAAATTTTAATAATGTTTTTGTTTAAATTAGTATAAATATAATCTTATTAGTGTATGTTAGTATTAATTTTTAGTTGTTACGATGATAGATAGTTAAATTTAAAATTTATTTATTTAGATTAGTGGAAAAGTCGGTTTAGATTAGTATAAATATAAACTTGTTAGTATATGTTAGTATTAATTTTTAGTTGTAAGATGATAGAGATTTAAAATTAAAATCTATTTATTTACATTAGTTAATATGTTTGTTTTAAATTAAATTAGTTAAAATATTTACAATTGTTAATGTATGTTAGTTTTAATTTTCAGTTGTCAAGATGATAGAATTTAAATTTGAAATTTATTTATTTAGATTAGTTGATAGAAAAATAAATTAAAAGATGTAATTTTGTATATCTTTATTTACTATTTTTCTTTTATTTTCTTAGAATTAAACTTATTAATTTTATTACGAGTGTGTATGTATTATGTTATAATTACCCGATACTCAACTCTCCGAATGCTATAATTTTTTATTACTAGCTGCACTAACTCTCTATTATAGAATTTGCGCCAGAGTCGTAATTTCACACTCCCGTCTAAGTTGCAGTCATCGGGGCGCCCTAGAACCAAAAGGCAATGTATCAACCTTCATAGGATCAAGGGCTAATATAGAATAATGACTTAGAACTTGCGAACGAGGGAGAATAGGAGGTGGTGGTGGCATGATAAATCACTGTCATTCCCAGAACCAATTTCAACTCAGTCCTCATCTGTCTCTAAGTCTTTTGAAAATCTAGCATTCAGTGGTACAAATGACGCTTCCCTCGTTCCCTTGGCACCCCAATGTCGATTCTTCGGGTGTGACTCGCTCCGGCATAAACTTGACATGCCTGAACATGAAGATGAAGAACTTTAACCTATGTTCACATCTTCAACATAAAGCTACACCGCTTGTTGTACCACAATCTTCCTATACATTTCGAACATAGCACAAACATGCTCGTCATCTTTGAGCCAAAATACTTTATAACGCACTCTTTGACTTTCATCGACAAACAAGAATCGATATCCTATTTTTCTTATATATTTCCTCCCTAGTAAATCCATGGTCACCAGAATTAAACTTTTTAGCTCAATCAACGACTATAACCGCCATGTTTGTACTGTAACTCAATCATTGCATTCAAAAGATACACCATTATCGTTACATCTAATTGTTGCATTATGATAAACAACAACATTAATTCATTCAGTTGCTATTTTATTAAGAGAAAAAATTAACGAATGAGAGACAGATAAGAGAAGAATGATAGAGAGAGGTTTGGTGTGTGATTGTGTTTCGTTGCTTTTGACTTTATAGAGAAGTTTTGAACATTAATGCTTCCATTTTTGCTGTCATCGTAAACAAATTTGGGAGAAAAACTCTACCATGATTTTGCTGGCTACAAAGGAGAAAATGATTTCGCCTTTTTGCAGTGAGGGAATCAAAATTGTTTGACATTTTTGCTGATAGTGAGAGCAAAATTGAGGAAAAATATTTTGATTTGTTTTCGTTACCATAGTCAGCGCAAACTTCTTAAATAACGTTTTTGCTCTTTTTGTTAACGAATTTTTAATTGAATGTTTAAAAAGGTTATTTTTTGTAAATTTATTTAATTAAATATATAATTTATTTATTCTATTTAAATGAAAAAAATTTGCATTGTGTGGTGTTAATGAGATGGAAGCATTAACATTAGCTTTATGGAACCCAAAGCAATCTCAACCTCCATAATTACCAAAATCCAAAACAATTTCAATTTCAATTCTAACAAATCCAAAACAATTTTGATCTCAATTCCAACAAATTCAAAACAATTTTTAAAAATCAATACCTTAGCTGATGGGCAGATTGTGATAATAGAACCTCCTCCTCTTCTTTCTGATGTGTTGGCAACTTGGTATTTAGATGACTTGTTTTATTGTTTTTTCTTTTACTTCTTAGCCTTAGCTTATATGCACAATCAAGTGTTAATCAAATCAAGATTTAGATTGATAAGCAAATTTAGCTTCAAAATCAACATGTACATGGTTACTGTTAGAGAATATGTTAGAGAATCATTAGAATCAATTTAGATCAATTAGTATCGTCTATATTTATATAGTATATCTGTACATTAATTGTAGGATTCTGTCTTTATTACTTTGATTCATTTAGCACCTATAAATACCCCTTGTATATTGTACCTCTCAACATAACTCAATAATACACTTTTCATATTACTCTCTCAGTCTCTTGTTTCTAACATGGTATCAAGAGCTTAGGTCTTTTTTTTTCAATGAATATTAGTTCATAGCCCCATTGTTTTTTTTCCTTTCCGGCAGTGTTCTTTGGCCTCTTTTTTCGTTCCCTTTTCGACGCTTTGGTTCGTCACCCCCGTAACCATCTTGTTCGTCTTGTTGCCGTGATTCCAACGCAACCAGAACCGCCGCCATCCGCTGCCAAACGCGCCGCCACGTGCCACCGAAAGATGCTGCCACGACCAGGTTGATCTTCCTTCCAGATTCCACCCGTGCCTCTTTGCTCTCATTTTTCGATCTGTTTCTGACGCTTTGGTTCGTCAACTTCGGTATCATCATGTTCTTTTCTTCGTCAGCTTTCCAACGCCGCTGAGATCGCCGCCATCAGCCACCGGACGCGCCGTCACACACCACCGGAATCCTGCTGCCCGCCTCCATTGTTTCTCCTTCAGAAGGTTCAGCAGCCGTTGGATCTCGGCTCCAATCAGACGATTCTCGCGCTGCCACGTGTCAACTGATCCTTGGCCGACCTGCGCATGCCCGGCCCGACCCGCCTTTGACCCGCGCTTCCACCTGGCTGCCAGCGTGTCTCTCTCCCTCCTCTCAGGTGCCGCCACGTGTCCTTGTCTCGCTGACGTGGCGCTGACGTGGAGGACAAGTGGGACCCTCCCTAAAGTTTTTTGGTGAGCTCTTTCCAATTTTGCACTCTGTTTTCTCATTTTCTGCCCCGAATTTATAGTTTTCTTCTTCCCTTTGCTATTTCTTCTATTACTATGAAAAAATCAGATGTCTTTCAGCCTATCCCTGTTATCCTTAATGGCTCCAACTATGCACATTGGGTTGAAGCTATGCGAGGATTTCTTAAAGGGCGAAAATTATGGCGATATGTGACCGGTGATATTGCCTGTCCTGTTAAGCCAACTGTGATTGACAAATCCAAAGATGGTGCCTCTAAATCCAAGGAGGATGCTGAGAAGGAGAAGGACTATACAGAGAAATTGGAAGATTGGGATAGTAAAAATCATCAGATTATCACTTGGTTCCGCAACACTTCTACTCCTGGCATTCATTTATAGTTTAGGCATTTTGAAACTGCTAAAGAGGTATGGGATCATTTGGCAAAACGTTACACTATTTCTGATCTCTCTCATCAGTACCAACTGCTTAAGGAACTTCATAGCCTCAAGCAAGAACGTGGCCAAGCAGTTTTTGATTTTCTTGCTCAGATGGAGATTATTTGGGATCAGTTGACCTCTTGTGAGCCTGTTCTTAAAGATCCCACTGATGCTAAGGCATATGAGGATTATCGGAACCGGACACGTCTCATCCAATTTTTGATGGCACTTACTGATGACTATGAGCCGGTTAGAGCTTCTTTTCTTCATCAGAATCCCTTGCCTAGTCTTGAAGATGTTCTTCCTCATCTCAAGTCTGAAGAAACACGCTTGGGATTGCTTCGTTCTAGAAGTGAAACTGTCTTTGCTGCCACCGACAGAAAGGGTAAAATTTGTCGCAACTGTAACCGGCCTGGACATTCCTTCTCTGACTGTCCTTCTATTGAATGTCGTAAGTGCAAACAAAAAGGCCACATTGGCTCCAACTTCCTGAAACTGTTCTGCCATTATTGTAAGCTCTCAGGTCACTTGATTGCTACCTGTCCTACTCGACCACCACGTTCAGATCAGAACAAGTATCAACCTCGTCCCAACAACTCTTCGCATGTGCCTGCCTCTACTGCTACTGCTGCTACTGAGTCCACCTCTTCCACATCTCTAAACACACTTTCTGTCTCTCCATCAGATATTGAAACCCTTCTTAAGCAACTTCTCTCTTTTTCTGGTAATACCCCCACTACTCTTTCCACCCCTCCAGGTAATTCTAAATGGTATTTTGACTCTGGTTGTTTCAATCATATGTCTCCTCTGCGTCATCTTTTTTTGTTGTTGTCTCCCACTACAAATGCACCTTCTGTCAACACTGCTAATGGTTCCCTCTTGCATGTAACACATCACGGGATTATTTCCCAGTCCAATATTCATCTCTCTGATGCTTATTTTATTCCAAAATTGAATTTTAATCTTATCTCTGTTAGTCAGCTTGTTGAACTCAGTTTTGATGTCATTTTTCTATTTCTAGTTGTCGTGTGCAGGATCGTCGGACGGAAAATATCATCAGGACTGGCTGTAAGGTCGGACGCTTATTTGATCTCGAGAACCTTCATGTTCCCTCTACAAATCTCTATGCTGCTTCCTCTCCATCTACTCTTCACTTGTGGCACCGTCGTCTTGCCCATAGCTCCTTAGAAAAATTGCGTCCTCTTATATCTACAGGTGTTTTAGGTCAAGTTCAAAATGAGTCTTTAGATTGCATTTCTTGTCGCACTGCAAAATAACCTGCCTTATCCTTTAATAATAATTCCTCTATTGCATGCTCTCCTTTTGATCTTATTCATTCTGATGTTTGGGGCCCTGCTCCCACCGCTTCTATGGGAGGGACTCGATATTTTGTCGTCTTTATTGATGATTATTCACGTTTTATTTGGGTTTATTTGATGACTAATCGTTGTGAGTTGCCTCAGATTTACATTAACTTTGCTACTATGGTTTGAACTCAGTTTTCAAAGGTCATTAAAATTTTCAGACATGATAATGCTATGGAATATCGTGACTCCAAACTTTTAAATTTCCTCGCTAAACAAGGTCCTTTGTCCGAGTTTTCTTGTCCTGGTACCTCTCAATAAAATGGCAGAGCTGAGCATAAACACCGTCATATTCTTGACTCTGTCCGTGCGATGCTTATTTCCTCTTCCTGTCCTGAGCGTGCTTGGGGTGAAGCAATTCTCACTGCTGTTCATGCTATCAATAGACTCCCTTCTTCTATTCTTGGTAACACTACCCCCTTTGAGCGTCTTTATCGTACTTCTCCCGATTACAGTTCCCTCCGTATTTTTGGTTGTGTCTGCTTTGTCCTTCTTCAGCCTCATGAACGTAATAAGCTTGAACCTCGGGCTCGCATGTGTTGTTTTCTTGGTTATGCTTCTGAACATAAGGGTTATCATTGTTGGGATCCTATCTCTCGCCGTATTCGTATATCTCGTCATGTTGTCTTCTGGGAGCATCACATGTTCTCTAGTTTTTCCTCTTTTGAGTCCATTCCTTCTACTCTATCACCGTTTTTTACTAACCCAAATGTTGATCTCTTTCCTAGTGATGATACTACAGGGTCTAACCGAAGTCCACCCCTCGAGGCTCCTGCCCCTCTGCCTTCCCCATCTCCCGATGATTCCAGTCCGGACGGCGATCTCGCTCCTACCGTCATACCTCCTCCTACCACTCGTTCTTCTCGGGTAAGGAATTCACCTCCTCATCTTCTTGATTATCATTGCTTTTCTACTATTCTTCATCAACATGAACCTAAGTTATTTAGAGAAGCCTCCACAAAGCCAAATTGGCAAAAAGCAATGCAGGAAGAAATACAGGCACTTCAAAAAGCACATACTTGGGAGTTGGTTGATCCTCCTTCTGATCAGGAAGTTGTGGGCAATAGATGGGTATACAAGATCAAGACTCGCTCTGATGGCTCTATTGACCGTTATGAGGCATGCTTGGTTGCTCAAGGTTGCACGCAAGAGTATGGTATTGATTATGAAGAGACTTTTGCTCCTGTCGCTCGCCTTACATCTGTTAGAGCTCTCCTTGCCATTGCTGCGGTTAAAAAATGGTCTCTCAGTCAGATGGATGTGAAGAATGCATTTTTTAATGGGGACTTGAAAAAGAAAGCCTATATAAAACCACCTCTGGGATATCCTTGTCCTTCTCGTAAGGTTTGTCTCCTTCGCAAGGCACTTTATGGACTTAAGCAAGCTCCTCGTGAATGGTTCGACAAGTTCAGCACTACCATATGCAGTCTTGGTTTTATTTCTAGTCCTCATGAGAATGCCCTCTTCATTCGTAAAAGTGAACGTGGAGCTGTCCTTCTACTTTTGTAAGTTGATGACATGATCATTACTGGAGATGATGTTGATGGTATCTCTGATCTCAAGGCCTCACTTAATCGTACCTTTGAGATAAAAGATCTTGATTCTCTCAGCTATTTTCTTGGTCTCGAGGTCATCTCCACAGATGATGGCATCTATCTCTCTCAGGCTAAGTATGCTTCAGATCTTCTTGCTCGCACTGGGATTACAAATAGTCGCACTGAGTCTACTCCTATTGAGCCTAATGTTCGATTTACCCCTATGGATGGCACTATTTTGGATAATCCGACTCTCTATCGACAGTTAGTTGGCGGTCTCGTCTATTTGACTGTCACCCGACCAGACATTGCCTATCCAGTACATGTCCTCAGCCAGTTTTTGTCCGCTCCTCGTACTACTCACTATGCGGAAGTTCTTCGCATTCTTCGCTATGTCAAAGGAACTCTATTTCATGGCCTTTATTTTTCTGCCCATTCCTCTTTGACCCTTCAGGCATACTCCGATGCTGATTGGGCTGGTGATCCCACTAATCGTCGTTCTACTACTGGTTACTATTTGTTCCTTGGCGACACTCTCATTTCTTGGCGTGCTAAGAAGCAAACGTTCACTGCTCGCTCAAGCACAGAAGTTGAATACCGTGCCTTCGCTAACACCACTGCTGAGGTTATCTCGGTTCGTTGGCTTCTCGAAGATCTGGGTGCTCCTCAGTCGTCCCCTACTGATGTTTTTTGTGATAACTACAGTGCTATTCAGATTGCCCATAATGATGTGTTTCATGAACGCACCAAACACATTGAGATTGATTGTCATTTTATTCGGCAACGTATTCTTATTGATGTTGTTCGTCTCATTGCTGTTGGAATACTGGATCAGACTGTTGATATCTTCACGAAAGCTCATCACCCGACTCATTTCCGGACTTTGTTATCCAAACTCAAGTTGGTCTCCTTAGCTCCCACTTTAGTTTGAGGGGGGATGTTAGAGAATCATGTTAGAGAATCATTAGAATCAATTTAGATCAATTAGTATCATCTATATATATATAGTATATCTGTACATTAATTGTAGGATTCTATGTCTTTATTACTTTGATTCATTTAGCACCTATAAATACCCCTTGTATATTGTACCTCTCAACACAACTCAATAATATACTTTTCATATTACTCTCTCAGTCTCTTGTTTCTAACAGTTACAACACGATCAATTTTAACAGTTGCACTCGGGCATCATTTTTCATATTTGGATTAGTAACATTGCTGGTGAGAGGCACTTCCTACAATAATAGGAGATTTAAACCCCTATCAACTTATGAAGTAGACACTTAAATCTTTATCTGTAAAATTTATTTCAAAACACTTAAACTCAAATTCAAAAGATTATTTCAAAGTCAAGGTACCTGCTATTGATTTTTCTGAGCTCGCTGCAGCTACTCCTACTACTACCTTCAAAGTCAAGATTACTCCCAGTTCTTTGTTTCTTTTCCTTGGATTGCCAAGATGGAATGCATTCTTAACTTTGTTTCCAATCATTTAATTTTCAAAATATTTATCCACCTTTCTCCTAATTTTTGGACGAACAGGAGGTCTCTTACTAATTGGAGCTTGATATTCTTCATTGGTGATGGGGTTGATGGTGATTCCTTAAGTAGCCTTAATTACATCCATAGTTAGCTGATCACAACTAACTAAAAATCAAAGTTTAGAAAAGTGTCACACAAGTCAAATCAAATAACCGGGAGTATTAATCCTGGGTTGTTCTTCTTTGGACTTGCAATTAAATGTACATCATTAGTTATGGAATTTGGGATTTTGAATATAAAAACAGAAAGATAAAGCAACTAAAAAAGTAAAGAGCAACCAATAATAAAATGGCAATGAGTAAAAGCAATAAGCAAGTAAATGACTATCTTGTAAGCATGCAATTGAGATGACAACAACTAAAAAGCAACTATGCTAGAAAGCAAAGGAATTAAACTGAAGGACTAAAGGAATAGAGTCAATAAAAGGGATGATAATCAAATGCTCAAAAGGTCTTGGTTAGGGTTGAGAATTTAGGTTTTCTATCTTTGTTATCAACTACAAACATGGCAATTATTGAGAGTTATTCTCACTTTGTTATCCTCTAACATTGGAGGAAAGTCAAGTAGGCATAATTGATCTCAATCCACAAATCCTAATCAACTTACCAATCAAATTTGGTAAAAGATTAGCGTTAATGGAGACCAAATCAACTAAAAATCCTCAATTACTAATCAATATTGGACATTGATAACTCAAGGATCCCTAATTACTCAACTCTAAGCCAAGAATTCAAAAATCTACTCCATATTTAAGGTAAATATTTCATCAAATACTTGGTGAGCAATACAAGAAAACATCATAAAATGGTAAAAATCTATCAAAATTAAATCCAATTACTACCAACTATCAATAATAGCAACTCACTTAACACATATAAATCATAAAAAAATCAATTCATTAATAGAAATTCAAAATTAATAATGTTCATAGACTAAGAAAATAACAAAGTGACTCAAGAAAAATTCTAAGGGAAATTAAAGTAAGAGAATAACAAAATTAAAGGAAAACTGTAACTAAGCAAGTTTGGAATTCAAAATTGAGAACAAAATTTGACAAGAACCCTGAAAAAGCTAGAGAGAACTTAGAGTTTCTCTCCCTAGAAACTCTGAACAAAAACTCTAAAGAAAACTACCATAAATGTCTAAATGATGAAATTGGATGAGTGTGTGTCCCTCCTTCAATCTAGGCCTCTAATACTTCAGAATGGAGCTGAATTAGGCCCAAAATTGCCCCCAAAATTACGATCACATGCTTCTATTAATGAGGCATGTGTTGCATGTCATGCACGTACACATGAATTGAGAAAGATGCGTACGCATGGGTCATGCGTACGCATGGCAGCCAAATCTTCAATTCTTCAATTTTCTATTTTTTTTTTTTTACTTTTGCATGCTTTTGCACCATCTTCCAATCCATTATTGCCCTGTTAAACTTGAAATCACTCAACACATCACGACATTGAATAGAATAAAAGTGAATTAAAATTGACGATTTTAATTTTTAAAGGCCTAAAAAGCATACTTTTAACTCTTAAGCATAATTTAGGAAGAAATCATAATATCATGCATTCTTGGTGAATAAATACAAGACAAGTTGATAAACTCTATATTTTCTATTCAAAAATTATCATAAAACAGGGATTTATCATGCGTATAGTAAATATTCTCTAGTTAGATAATAACGTTCCAGTGAGAGAAGACCAATATGACCCCAAATTCAAAAATTTATAAGACAACTTAGCAATAGAATTTAAATATG
Source organism: Arachis hypogaea (assembly GCF_003086295.3). Lineage (NCBI taxonomy): Eukaryota > Viridiplantae > Streptophyta > Magnoliopsida > Fabales > Fabaceae > Arachis > Arachis hypogaea. The sequence continues at coordinate 45,530,142 of NC_092054.1, read as the reverse complement.
CAAATTAAGGCTACTAAAGCAACAAAGTAAAGGCAATCAACTAAGCTTCGCTTAGGAATATTTACTAGGATCATCTATCATTGCTATTTACCTATGTTTCTGAATTAAAATGAATTGTCCCACCAATTCAGTCATCAAAAAGTAATAGCAATTGTTGGAATTTCTTAATTAATCAACTAAGTCCCAACCAATTAAACACAATGATGTGAGAAGTCAATTAGAGTAGATAATTTAACTAATTCAATTGATCTAATTCAATCAAACATATATAAAATTAAAAATTTAAAATGAAGTTGTTCCAGTAGGTTAACCAACATTAATTGGGGAAGTTTATTAAGATTTTTAAATCTAATTTACAAATTTCTACCAATTATCCATGAATAAAATGGATAGTGGGTTAGAGTTATGTCAATTAAGTCAATTTAACTACTTTAGTCGTAATTAATTAAGTCAAAATATATGGCTAAAGACTAATCTAGGTCATATTCCCAAGCCAAGCAACTAAACTATTCTAAACTTAAGCTAGGGATTCTAACAAACACATGGTGAGCATATTCAAATATAATTTTGCAATTAACTAAAATCTATTCCTAACATCACCAAAATTGCAAGAAACTTAAAATCAACATCAAGTAGTATAAATAAACAATATGCATAAGAAAAATGATTCATTAAAAAAATTAGATATTCAAAGTCAAAAATTCATGAGGATTCATAATAAAAAAAAATAAAAACAGAATGAAACTAGAAATGCAACACAAAGAGAACTAAAAAAAGATGACAATAGAGATACGAGAGAGCTTGAACGATCAGATTTTTTTCCACTAAAGAAATTCACAAATAAATTTTCGTTGCAAGTATAGTTTCTAAACCAAGCAATAATCCTTTCGTACAAAAGTTTGGTTGTCACAAGTAGCAAAACCAAATAAAATTTAATAACCGAAGTATTGAAACCTCGGGTCGTCTCTCAAGGAATTGTAGGGTAGTATGATTTATTATTGGTTATGAAAAAGTATCTTTTTGGGTTTTTGTATTAGGGAACAAGAAAAAGTAAGTTGCAAGAATTAAAGTAAATTAATTATCATGAAAACCATTGCAAGGTATAAGAACTGAAAATCCCATCCTAGTTATCCTTATCAAGTGTGATGAGAATTGTTTATTGCTCCCACTTAGTTAACCCTTACTAAATAAAGAAAAGTCAAGTGGACTAATCAATGGGATTCCTCAAGTCCTAGTCAACTCCTATAGAAAGAATAGCTTTAGAGGGATCCAAATCAATTAGCAAATTCCAATTTTCAATCAACAACTGAGTTTGATAACTCAAGTGTCACCAATTACTCAACCAAAGCGAAGGGGAAAAAATCTAAATTAAATTAAAAGCATCAATAACTTGAATTTGAAGAAAGCAATCTTAAATCTGAAATATCTCGAATTGTATTAAATAGAGAATCAAATTAACATGGAGTTCATAAACCAATATTGAGAAAATAAACAAACTAAAGTAATAGAATGAATAAAAGTAGAAGAGAACATAAATTAAAGGAACATTGAACATGGAATTGAGGAGAAACAATTCTAAAACTAAGAGAAATCCTAAATCCTAAAACCTAGAGAGAGGAGATTACAAAACTACATCTAAAACCCTAAATTTGTGAATTATGAATGAATGATTGATGAATTGTTGATTCTCCCATTCTGCAGTCTCTATTCTGTGTTTCTGGGCTTGGATTTGGGCCGAAAAGGAGCCCAGAAATTGCTGGGGGCGAATTCTGCAACTTTTTGCATGTGGCGTCTGTCACGCGTGCACGTCATTTGGAAATTTTCCTTGTCACGCGTCCGCATTGTCTATGCGTGTGCGTCACTGTCATTTTCTTCAAAACTTCATTTTCGCGCGTTCCTTCCACTTTCGCATGTTTCCTTTCTGTCCTCTAAGCCATTCCTGCCCTATAAAGCCTGAAAATACTTGACACACAAATCACGGCATCGAATGGTAATAAAGGATAATTAACATTTTTAAGGTCTAGGAAACATGTTTTCACATATATCACAGAATAAGGAAGGAATTGTAAAACCATGCAAATTATATGAATAAGTGAGTAAAGACTTGATAAAAACCACTCAATTGAGCACAAGATAAATCATAAAATAGTGGTTTATCAACCTCCCCACACTTAAACATTAGCATGTCCTCATGCTAAATTCAAGAGAAACTGAAAAAGAGTGAAGGCAGAATGGTGGAATCTTATGCAATGCAATCTATCTAAATGCAAGCTACCTAAATGAATCATGCAATTCTAATTACTATCCACCTAGATATATAAAGCTTACATGTGGTTAAATTGAGTCAAATTTTTCAAGGAATCACATATGCACAACCAAGGGCCAAATCATATCAAAATACATTCACAATTGATTTGAGTTAATCAAAAGAGTTTACAAACTTGCAAGATAAACAGTGATTGAACATGGATATATGGAAATGAGCTATTGAACCCTCACTGGATTTGTATATACACTCTAATCACTCAGTGTTTGGGGTTAATCACTCTACTCTTCTCTAGTCATGCTTTCTAAAACTTTGTTCTTCATCTAACCAATCAACAAATATTTAATATACACATGCAAATATCATGAGGTCTTTTCAAGGTTGTAATGGGGTTAAGGCAAAGGTGAGGGTATATATATATATATATATATATGGCTAAGTGAGCTATAAATTGAATCCTTGATTAGTCTAAGATCTCACCTAACATATACATACTCTTATACAATTCTTAAATTATGCCTAGCTACCCAATTTTTTCACTTTTGTATCACATACTCATGTATCAAATTATTTTTAATTTTATCACATGTGCATTGATTATTACTAAACTTAATACTGGGGAAATTTTGTGTCTCCTTATTTAATTATTTAATTATAGGGATTTTTTTAAGCATAACATATCGATGCACATGTTATTTTAATTATTTTGGCTTCACATGAGCATGCACCCAAATTCCAAATACTTTATCAATTTAATACTTTTCCTATCAACCCATGTTCCCACAGTTTTCCCACACTTAGTGGATACACAATCTCTATCTTAAGCTAACCAAAGATTCAATTTGGGTGTGATTAATTTATTTTTCTGCTTAAGGCTAGTGATGTGGTAAAATACAGAATAAACGGGGATTAAAAGGCTCAAGGTGGCAAACAAGGGTGACTTAAAAGAGTAGGCTATTTGGGATAAGTGAGCAAAAACAAGTAATGGCCTCAATCATATGCAAGCATGTAAATACATTCTATATTGGACATATAGAATGGAACAAAGCAAAAGATTGCAATCATAGTGAAGAAACACACAGGAATGAAAACTATGGTTAAATAATGTAACCATGCAATTGAGCTCAAATCTCACAGGTTGTGTATTCTTTGGCTCAAAAACCATATATCATTTATGTATATCATGCAATTAAGAATAAAGAGTTCTAACTCAGTCAATGTGAATCCTTGAATGGATTTTGTAAAGAAATAAATACATTCTTTGAAAAATATCGTCAATTTACCAACATTTATTACTATATATCTATGCTAAGTGGATTGTTGTGATTATGAAAATCTAAAAATTTCTAGTTTACTCTCTATTTTCAATTAAACCAAATTCTCATATGCTAAAAAGAGTAGACTAAACTTAATAATATCAATTTTTCTATATCACAACTAATAAACTAAGAGTGCAAATCAAGCTAAATATCTAAGATATATACAGCCTAAAGTGCATAATGTAATAAAGTAAAAATAAACAAAAGTATAGTAAAAGAAAATGTGCAAGTACTGAAAAGAAAATAAGATAAAATAAAATAAAATAAAAATACAGAAAATGAAACAAAATAGGATAAAAGGGTCTGAAAGTAGTTCACCAAAATAAAGTTCGCCAGAGATGGCGACCTCCCCACACTTATATAATAGCATCGTCCTCGATGCTCAATCAAGCTGGGTGTGAAGGGTTGTTATCACCTGAGGGGTGTGCTGATGCTGTCTCTATGGGCTCTAGTAGTGAAGGTGCTTGAGGTTCTGCCTGTATAGGGGCCTGTGGATCTGCTAGCTGTGTCTACTGAGGCTCCTCATGATGGGGCTCTACCTGCTTATCCTCTACTCGTGCATCGTCCTCCTGCTCATCTGCCTCCTCCTCAGATGGCTCCGATGGTGTGTCAGGCTCGGAGGGGATGTCAGTGTGTCATGTCCTGATCATTAGCTTCAGATGCTCGTAGAGTCGCTTACTGCGACGCTCAGACCACTCATAACGCCACTGGTTGCGGCGCTCCATCTAATCCAGTCGCTCGAAGAGTCGGTGCACAAGGTGGTAGATAGGCTAGGAAGCTGGTGAGGGTGCTGTGAGTGTGGGTGGTACAGCAGGTGCTGAAGGGGCAGCAGAGGATGTGACTGCGTCAGCAGAGGCAGTAAGAGAGAGCGGTCTGTAGCCCAGAGCCTTGAACTTCCTGCCATGTGGGATGATCTTCTTGCAGTCGGCGGCTGGTGGCTTCTCATCTTCAGGCTCCCAGGATACCTCAGCTCGGCGGCCCAACTGGGTAATCAGATATGGGAAAGGCAGAGTGCCTCGGACATGAACCCTGGACATGTACTGACGTATAAATCGGGGAAGGTATAGGTCCTTACCTTCCATCACGCACCAGATGAGAGTAATCATGGCAGCTGGCACCTCAGTCTCGTGAGTGCTCGGCATCACATAGTTGCTCAGAATTTGTTGCCATAGCCGAGCCTCATCATTCAGATAAATAATTTTTATGCCTTTTGGGTTCACTGTCGACTTACCCATAACCCATGGGATAGCTGGATCAATGGATATGGTTCGCTTTACTGCCTCCCAATCAAAACTCATAAATCTCATGGCTTCCTCAGCCTTCTGGTAACCATCTGGTTCATCTGACTTAGGTTGGAAATAGAGGATATCTTCAATGGCCTCCTCAGTAACTAAATTTGCTTCTCTCTGAGCTGTACGACATCCAGGCTTGTCTTATAATAGTTGCAGTAAAATTCCCTGACCCAGGATATATTAACCTCAGTCAAATTCCTTTCTAGAAAGAACCAGCCTCTTTATTTGATCTATTCTGTAGTGTAATATTGTAGTTCAGTTGGAAGTCTGAGGGTCTTTTTCCAAGTATAGGTGCCTTTTAGTCCCAAAGACCTCATATTTCAATTCACAGTAGCGATTTGCGAACTTGATCGGATCAGTCGCAGGCACTAGTTAGTCTGTTTTTTCCTACGGAGTAAAGTTCTTCTCACGCCATGAATCATCATATAGTATATCTGTCAGAGCCATAGATGTTTGGCCTCTTTTTCTTTTACCAGTGGTGGCCTCAGCCTTTCCCTTTTCTTTTGGATCAGACATCCTGAAAAATAGAAAATTCAGGGTATAATTTATCAACTTAAAGCAGAAAAATAGGAAGGCAAATAAGATTCAAGCAATCTAAGCATAGATGGGCAAAAGAGGAATAAAAGCCAAAGCATTGAAGTGAGTCAGAAAGATATAGAATGTTGGACTGAATGCAATATGAAATTCAAAGAATTCAATTAAAAATAACAATCCAAAAACTATGAGATGCAGAATGCTTGTTTGTCAGGAAACAACAATAAACATGCCTTGAGAGGGGTTGAAAGTAGTTAGTGTAAAACTTAGAGAGAAGTTAGAAAGTTAATTTTTTCAAGAGTTAAAAAGGGAAGTTAAAGTTAGTGGCATGGTACTGTCGTTCCTAGCTTACAGAATACACAAACTTGAAGAACAAACAACTCACATTCAAGCTAATAATGCAGATTGTTGATGATAAACATGAAAATAAAAGAAGCATGAAAAGGATTATGAATCATCAATAATGCAATTGAAGTTGGAAGGGAACCAAAAGAGATAGTGAATGCTAGCCCAGCATATCATGAGGCGACTTTGGTCTAAATCAATCAAAGCACAACGAAAAAGTACCAAAGGCAAGTCATGAATGGCAATTAAGTAAAACCGTTTCTGAGAAAAATTGGGCAGCATTCCGGCTGTAAAAGGAATGTTCCCGAAAAATTAAACAGCATAATAATGCAAGTAGTAGTAATTGTCAAATAGAATTAGCAGTTTATATGAGTCTGAGAACAAGATATATCAAACTAGCAAGTAAAATGGCATTGAGCAGAATTTTCAATCAAGATAGTCTCAAGGTAGATATGTGCAAGCAGCATGTGATATGAATGCAGAGCAATAATTGCAATTAGCATGAATGAATGCAGCTTATATGAATTGATGGTATGAAGCAGAACATTAGCAAATAGCCATGAAACAGCGAAACAGCAACAATAACAGCCAACCAATAGTGAAAAGCAGAAAATTCAAACAACAGGTACGGAGCAATTATCAGACCTAGAATCCTCTAACCACATCTTAGCTACCTAACCATCTAGAATCCACTACAAACATGCATATCTAACTAGCCTAAATTGAACAGAATTGAAATATGCAAACTGACTAACTTGAACGGAAAAGAAATTGGAGTGCAGTGAAATCTAGGGGGACGTAGTGAAAGAAATAGAAATGAAGAGGAATGGGGGTGGTATGGTGGCGCTGGTGGTGGTGGAACTGCGTCTTCAGTGCTGTGGTGGCAGCGGTGCGTGGTGAGGCGCGCGCCGGTGGTGGCTGGTGGCAGTGGGGGTTCGAGAGGGGGAAGGAGAAGAGGATAGGGGAGAGAGAGAGAAGCGGTGACAGTAGCGGCGGGGGTCATCGACGGTGGCGGCGGGGGGCTGTGTTGGCTGCGGCGGCGTTTTAGGGTCGGTGAGGGCAGGGGTGAGAAGAGAGAGAAGGAGAAGAAAAGAGGGAAGAGGGGAGAGTGAAGGCGACGGTCAGGGTTGCGGTGCGGCGAAGCTGTGGTGGTAGTGGACTGCGGCGGTTATGGAAGAAAGGGAAGGAAGGAGAGTGGAGATGGAACGTTGGAGAAGGGGGGAAAAATGACGCTGGGGCTAGGGTTTTTCACGTCAGGGGAGGTTAATGAATTCAAATCCATGCGTACGCGTGGGTCACGCGTGCGCGTGGATGGGGTAAAATTGAAACGACGCGAAAGCGTCATTGATGCGACCGCATGAAGAGGGGTAGGTGAAGATGACACGCACGCGTGAAGCACCCGTACACGTCGACCAGAATTGTGCTAAAGGCACGAATCCAGCATCGTTTTGGCGTAACTCTCTGTTTCAATTAAGGAGGGTAAAAATTTTCACGCGTCGCGCACGCCCACGCGTGGTGTGTGTAAATAAAAATGACGCGTACGCATCAAGGACGCGCACGCGTGGGCCAATTTGTGCTCATCGCACACCAGCCACACGATTCCAGCCCAACTTTCTAGGCGTTGGATGGAGACGCCGATTTGAAATCGACGCCCACGCGTGGCCTACGCGCACGCGTGGTGTGGGTTTTTTTTTTAAGGAATGCAAAATGCAGAATGCAGATGCTAACGCAGACATTATGAGTGACACTTAGAGAAAATAGAATAAAATAAAACTAAGAATAAAACAAAACAAAATAAAACTAAGATTGAGAAAGGAACGATCATACCATGGTGGGTTGTCTCCCACGTAGCACTTTTAGTTAAAGTCCTTAAGTTGGACATTTGGTGAGCTCCTTGTTATGGTGGCTTATGCTTGAACTCACCCAGAAATTTTCACCAACGTTTGCAATTTCAATGGCCTCCTGGGTCCCAAGCTAGGCACAGAAAGCCTTCGAGCAAGTTAAAGCAGGTGATCAGGCTCCCGGAGTGTTGATTATCAGAATGAATTCCAAGATCCCAAACCTTGCTTTTGTACCCGTCCTTGCCTTGATCTATATTGTTCCAACCAGACAATACGCAACCTGAACTTTCACTGAGATACCCAAACATCTTCCAAAACCCATTCAATCGAGCTCTATACCAATCTTTGCACTTCAATTTGGAGCGTGGATCCGTATTGAACTTTATATGCCAACTCCTATCACTAACCATCTCCCCCTTACTCTTAAAGCCACAAAGAGCTCTAAGCTGGCCATCGGTTTCAAGCAAACCATATTCAAGTGGGAAGGTGAAGATAAAGGCTAAGGATTTTACCCACTTGAAGGTTGTATTGGGTGGTAATGGCCTTGGGAGAGGTGTTTCCAGTGGTCTTTCAAGCTCCACTTCCTTGAACTCTTCTGTGAATTCTGCCACTTCCTTACAAACCTCTTCAACTATAACCACGTCTTGATCAAAGTCTTTGGACTCTTCCCCATCACTCAAGTCATAAGTTGGAGGTTGAGAAAAGTCTACCTCCACATCATCTTCATATTCACTTGGGGAAGATTTTTCAAGCTCAAAGAGTTCAATTGTGGATGCGAGTTCATCATTAGGAGAGCTTGGTTCATGATCATCATTACCAAAGAAACTTGCTTCTTGATTTGTTCCGTCCAGTTCTTCATAAGGTACATGACTTGGGGGTTGTGCACTATCCACCTTAGCATCAATTGTAATTTTCTTGGTGGAATTCTCTACGACTCTTGATTCCCATGGAGGTTCAGCGTCTCCTAAGTCTTCAACCAATTCTTCTTCTTTGATAATCTCGGTTTCTTCCACTTGTTCCAATACAAAGTCATGCTCCTTACTGTCCACCGGAGTTTCTAGTGCCTCTTTCATGCTACGTTCTTCATTAGATTCTCCACATAAAGCCATGGGAGTTCCTTGAGTATCCAAATGTTGCGAGGATAATCGATTTATCGCTTGCTCCAATTGATGAAGGGTTGCATGCAATTGATCCACTGTTTCCTTGAGACAATCCTTTGATTCTTGGGTCGATGGATATGGACATGGTGCATACAGAAGTGGTGGATAAGGGTTAGGGTCATATGGGGGTGTTTGGTAGTAAGGGGCTTGTGAGTTTGGTGGTTGATGAGTGGATAATTTATACCCTTTTTGGCATTGTTTTTACATAGTTTTTAATATGTTTTAATTACTTTTTATTATATTTTTATTATTTTTTATTAAAAAATTATATTTCTGGACTTTACTATGAGTTTGTGTGTTTTTCTGTGATTTCAGGTATTTTCTGGCTGAAATTGAGGGACCTGAGCAAAAATCTGATTCAGAAGCTGAAAAAGGAATGCAGATGCTGTTGAATTCTGACTCTCCTGCACTCGAAGTGGATTTTCTGGAGCAACAGAAGTTCAATTGGTGCGCTCTCAATTTCGTTGGAAAGTAGACATTCTGGGCTTTCCAGCAATATATAATAGTTCATACTTTGCCCGAGATTTGATGGCCCAAACTGGCGTTCAAGTCAACCTAAAACATCTTGGCGTAAAACGCCCAAACTGGCACCAAAGCTGGCGTTTAACTCCAGGAACAGCCTAAGAACGAAAAAACTTCAATGCTCAGCCCAAGCACACACCAAGTGGGCCCCAGAAGTGGATTTCTGCACTATCTGCACTTAGTTACTCATTTTCTGTAAACCCTAGTAACTAGTTTAGTATAAAAACTACTTTTAGAGATTTATTTTACATCTTGGACCATATGATGTAACTTTTACACTTTGAGACCTCCATGGGAGGCTGGCCACTCGGCCATGCTTACCCTATTTTCACTTATGTATTTTCAACGGTGGAGTTTCTACACCCATAGATTAAGGTGTGGAGCTCTGCTGTTCTTCATGAATTAATGCAATTACTACTATTTTTCTATTCAATTCACGCCTACTTCTTCTCCAAGATATACTCTCATACTTAGTTCAGTTAAGTCAGAATGAAGGGGTGACCCGTGACAATCACCCAATCTTCGTTACTCGCTTAGCCAAGGTCGCGTGCCTGACAACCACAAAGCGATCTACATGATGTTCAACATAGTCATTGGACTACAGCTGGAGTATATTCTCTTAGGTTTCTAATGTAAGATTAGAACCTTCATGGTATAGGCTAGAATTACTGGCAGCCATTCCTGGGATCCGGAAAGTCTAAACCTTGTCTGTGGTATTCTGAGTAGGATTCTGGATCTGGAAAGTCTAAATCTTGTCTGTGGTATTCCGAGTAGGATCTGGGAAGGGATGACTGTGACGAGCTTCAAACCTGCGAATGTGGGGCACAAGTGACAGTGTGCAAAAGAACAATGGTTCTATTCCGACATTAGCGGGAACCGACAGATGATTAGCCGTACGGTGACAGCGCATATGGATTTGTTTTCATCCGAGAGGATCATACAGCTTGCCATGGAAGGAGGTAACGCATGGTCGGAAGGAGGCAATAGGAAAGCAGAAGTTCAGAAGCAACAAAGCATCTTCAGGCGCTTATCTGAAATTTTCACCAATGAATTACATAAGTATCTCTATCTTATTTTCTGTTTTATTTATATTTTAATTATCAAAATCTCATAACCATTTGAATTTGCCTGACTGAGATTTACAAGGATGACCATAGCTTGCTTCAAGCCGACAATCTCTGTGGGATCGACCTTTACTCACGTAAGGTATTACTTGGATGACCCAGTGCACTTGCTGGTTAGTTGTGCGGAGTTGTGAAAAAGAGTTGAGATTACGATCATGCGTACCAAGTTGTTGGCGCAGTCGAGATCACAATTTCGTGCACCAAGTTTTTGGCGCCGTTGCCGGGGATTGTTTGAGTTTGGACAACTGACGGTTCATCTTGTTGCTCAGATTAGGTAATTTTATTTTATTCTTAAGCTTTTTATTTTCGAAAAAAATTCAAAAAAAATTTTCAAAAAAAAAAAATTTGTTCTTCAGAGTTTTTAAGAACGAATTCTAGAGTTTCATGAGATATGTTGAATCCTGGCTGGCTATTAAGCCATGTCTAATCTTTTGGACCGAGGTTTCACTTATCCTTAGAAGAGCCTCTTTGTCTTTCCCATCAAATTGGCTGTTGTATGTAATGTCCTGCTGAAGCTTGGCTAGCCATGTCCAATCTTTCTTTTTTTTAGACTGAAGCTTTAGACTAACATTGCATGATTCCTTGAATTCCTATTAAAAATTTTGAATTTATTTATTTTTCTTTTTCCAAATAATTTTTGAAAAATTACAAAAAAATTTAATAAAATCATAAAAACCAAAAATTATTTTGTGTTTCTTGTTTGAGTCTAGTGTCAAATTTTAAGTTTGGTGTCAATTGCATCTTTTTAATTTTGCTTTAATTTTAAAAAAAAATTCATGCATTGAGTTTTGTTCTTCATGATCTTCAAGTTGTTCTTGATGGATTTCTTTGTTTGATCTTTGCATTTTCTTGTTTTGTGTCTTTTCTTGTTTTTCATATGCATTCTTGAATTATTAGTGTCTATAGTTTAAAATTTTTTAAGTTTGGTGTCTTGTATGTTTTTCTTTTCTTAAAAATTTTCAAAAACATGTTTTTGATATTCATCATGATCTTCAAAGTGTTCTTGGTGTTCATCTTGACATTCATAGTGTTCTTGCATGCATTATTAGTTTTGATCTCAAATTTTTATGTTTTGCATCATTTAGTTGTTTTTCTCTCTCCTCATTAAAAATTCAAAAATAAAAAAATATCTTTCCCTTATTTCACTCATAAATTTTGAAAATTTGAATTGATTTAGTCATAAAGTTTTAAAATTTAATTGTTTCTTATTAGTCAAGTCAAATTTTCAATTTAAAAATTCTATCTTTTCAAAACTTTTTCAAAAATCAAATCTTTTTCAATTTCCTTCTTAATATTTTCGAAAATTTTAAAATTTTATTTTCAAAATCTTTTTCTTATTTTTATTTCATATTTTCGAAATTAATGCTAACATTTAATGTTTTGATTCAAAAATTTTCAAGTTGTTACTTGCCTATTAAGAAAGGATCAATCTTTAAATTCTAAAATCATATCTTTTAGTTTCTTATTAGTCAAGTAATCAACTTTAATTTTCAAAAATAAAATCTTTTCAATTTCCTTTTTTTAATCTTTTCAAAATAAATTTTCAATCATATATTTTTCAAAATCAATTTCAAAATCTTTTCTAACTTCTTATCTTTTCAAAATTGATTTTCAAATCTTTTTCAATTAACCACTTAACTTTTTGTTTGATTTTAAAAGTTTACTATTTCAATCATATCTTTTTCAAAACCACCTAACTACTTTTCTCTCTCCAATTTTCGAAAATCACTAACCACTTTTTCAAAAATCTTTTTAATTAAGTAATTTAATGAGTTTTCAAATTTTATTTTATCTCTTCTCTTAAATTTTGAATACTAACTAATAATTAAAATAAAAACAAAAATATTTTCCTTTTATTTTAATTTAAAATTCGAATTCTCTCTCTCTCTCTCTCATCTCTTTCTATTTATTTTTTTAATCACTAACACTTCTCTTCTTCTTATAATTCGAACCCTCTCTCTCTCTCTGTGTTCGAATTCTTCATCTTCTCTCTTCTTTATTCTACTCTTTTATTCTTTTACTCACATAAAGAAATCTCTATACTGTGACATAAAGAATTCATATTCTTTTCTGTTCTCTTCTTTTTCATATGAGCAGGAGCAAGGATAAGAATATTCTTGTTGAAGCTGATCCGGAACCTGAAAGGACTCTAAAGAGGAAGCTAAAGCACAACACTCTGGGGAGGACCTGACAGAATTTTTCGAAAAAGAAGAAGAGATGGCCGAACCCAACAACAATGGTGGAGATACAAGGAAGATGCTTGGTGACTTTATTGCACCCTCTTCTGACTTCTGTGGAAGGAGCATCTCAATTCCTGCAATTGGAGCAAACAACTTTGAGCTTAAGCCTCAATTAGTTTCTCTGATGCAGCAGAATTGCAAGTTTCATGGACTTCCATTGGAAGATCCTCATCAGTTCTTAGCTGAATTCTTGCAAATCTGTGACACTGTTAAGACCAATGGGCTTAATCCTGAGGTCTACAAACTTATGCTCTTTCCCTTTGCTGTAAGAGACAGAGCTAGGACATGGTTGGACTCACAACCTAAAGATAGCCTGAATTCTTGGGAAAAGTTGGTCAATGCTTTCTTGGCCAAATTCTTTCCACCTCAAAAGTTGAGCAAGTTTAGAGTGGAAGTCCAAACCTTCAGACAAAAGGAAGGTGAATTCCTCTATGAAGCTTGGGAAAGATACAAGCAATTGATCAGAAGGTGTCCTTCTGACATGTTTTCAGAATGGAGCATCCTATGTATATTCTATGATGGTCTGTCTGACTTGTCCAAGATGTCATTGGACCACTCTGCTGGAGGATCTCTTCATCTGAAGAAGACGCCTGCAGAAACCCAGGAACTCATTGAAATGGTTGCAAATAACCAGTTCATGTACACTTCTGAAAGGAATCATGTGAATAATGGGACAACTCATAAGAAAGGAGTTCTTGAGATTGATACTCTGAATGCAATATTGGCTCAGAACAAAATATTGACTCAGCAAGTCAATATGATTTCTTAGAGTCTGTCTGAAATGCAAGCTGCATCAGGCAGTACTAAGGAGGCTTCCTATGAAGAAGAAGCCTATAACCCTGAGAATCTTGCAATGAAAGAGGTGAATTACATGGGAGAATCCTATGAAAATACCTATAATCCTTCATGGAGGAATCATCCATATTTCTCATGGAAGGATCAACAGAAGCCTAATCAAGGCTTCAATAATAATAATAATAGTGGAAGAAACAGGTTTGGCAATGACAAACCTTTTTCATCATCTTCTCAGCAACAAACAGAGAATTCTAAGCAGAGCCACTCTAACTTAGCAACTGTAGTCTCTGATCTATCTAAGACCACTCTCAGTTTTATGACTGAAGCAAGGTCCTCTATTAGAAATCTGGAGGCACAAGTGGGTCAGCTGAGTAAAAGAGTTATTGAAATCCCTCCTAGTACTCTCCCAAGCAATACAGAAGAAAATCCAAAAAGAGAGTGCAAGGCCATAACTATAACCTACATGGCCAAACCTGGAGAGGAAGAAAAGGCAGTGATTTCCAATGAGAAAGACCTCAATGGACGTCCACTAGCCACTAAGGAGTTCCCTAATGAGGAACCAAAGGAATCTAAGGCTCATATAGAGACCATAGAGATCCCACTGAACTTATTGTTGCCATTCATGAGCTCTGATGAGTATTCTTCCTCTGAAGAGGATGAAGATATTATTGAAGAGCAAGTTTCTCAATATCTAGGAGCAATCATGAAGCTTAAATGCCAAGCTATTTGGTAATGAGAATTGGGAGGATGAAGCCTCATTGCTCATCAATGAACTAAATGATCTGGTTCAACTGAAGTTACCTCAGAAGAAACAGGATCCTGGAAAATTCTTAATACCTTGTACCATAGGCACCATAACCTTTAAGAAGGCTCTGTGTGACCTTAGGTCAAGTATAAACCTCATGCCCCTCTCTGTAATGGAGAAACTAGGGATCTTTGAGGTACAAGCTACAAGAATCTCACTAGCTATGAAGCACGGACACTTCGCTGAGTTATCGTGTCCGCGTGTCGGACACATTTCGGACACGACACTCGTCCGACACGCGTGTCTGCTGTGTCTAACCGTGTCTTAATAAAAAATAAAAAAATTTTCTCCAGACACGCCTGGACACACCTAAATACCATCACGTGTCTGCATGTCCAGTCTTATTCTTAACATATAATCTTAAAATAAATTTAGATATAGTATATATTATTATTTATTAAAACAAAAAATATTTTAAATACTTGATATAATTAAAATAAGACATTAAAAATAATTAACAATTTTAATTTATATTTTAATATCAATAAAATATCAAAATATCATTACAATTTATCTAAAAAATACTTTATATTTTATATATATGCGTGTCCCCGTGTCATGTAAGATTTTAAAATTCGCGTGTCGTCCGTGTCGTGTCGTGTCGTGTCCCGTGTCCGTGTCAGTGTCCGTGCATCATAGCTCACTAGAGATGGCAGACAATTCAAGGAAACAGGCTTATGGACTTGTAGAGGATGTCTTAGTGAAGGTTGAAGGCTTTTACATCCCTACTGATTTCATAATCCTAGACACTGGGAAGGATGAAGATGAATCCATCATCCTTGGAAGACCCTTCCTAGCCACAGTAAGAGCTGTGATTGATGTGGACAGAGGAGAGTTAGTCCTTCAATTGAATGAAGACTACCTTGTGTTTAAGGCTCAAGGATCTTCTTCTATAACCATGGAGAGGAAGCATGAAAAGCTTCTCTCAATACAGAGTCAAACAGAGCCCCCACACTCAACTTCTAAGTTTGGTGTTGGGAGGCCACCATTAAAGCTCTGAGTCTCTGTGAAGCTCTATAAGAGCTTCACTGTCAAGCTATTGACATTAAAGAAAAGCTTGTTGGGAGGCAACCTAATGTTATTTAATTATATTTATTTATTTTCCATTGTTATTTTATGTTTTCTTTAGGTTGATGATCATGTGAAGTCACAAAAACAACTGAAAAATCAAAAACAAAATGAAAAACAGCATGAAAAATAGCACACCCTGGATGACAGGCTTACTGGCATTTAAACGCAAGTAAGGATAGCAGAATGGGCGTTTAACGCACAGCTTGGCAGCATTCTGGGCGTTAAACGCTAGAATGGGTAGCACTCTGGGCGTTTAATGCCAGAAAGGGCTGTCTGGCACAGGCTGGCGTTAAACGCCAGAAATGGACATCTGGCTGGCGTTTAACGCCGGAAATGGGCAGCAGAGTGGCGTTTAACGCCAGGAAAGATAGTAGAGCTGGCGTTTAACGCCATGAAAGGTAGCAGAGCTGGCCTTAAATGCCAGATTTGGCACAGAATGGGCGTTTAAATGCCAGAATGGTGCAGGGACTCAAATTCCTTGACACCTCAAGATCTGTGGACCCCACAGGATCCCCACCTACCCCACTTCTTTTTCTCTCCTCTTCACACCTTTCTATAACACTCTTCCCCAAACACCATTGACCAATCCCATCAATAACTCTTCCCCAAACACCCCTCACCTATCAAATCCTACCCTCTTCTCCACAACCTCTTCACCACTCACATCCATCTATCATTAAACCCCACCTACCTCACCATTCAAATTCAAACCACTTTCCTCCCAAACCCAACCCCACATGACCGAAATCCCTCTCTCTCTTACCCTATAAATACCCCTCCTTGCCACCTTCATTTTCACACAACATACACACTTCTCTCCCTCTTGGCCGAAACACATACCCCCCCTCCATCTCCTCCATTTCTTCTTCTTCTACTCCTTTCTTTCTTCTTTTGCACGAGAACAAGCAAATCTTCTAAGTTTGGTGTGGGAAAATCTTAAGCTTTTTATTTTTCTATAACCACTAATGGCACCAAAGGCCGGAGAAACCTCTAGAAAGAGGAAAGGGAAGACAATTGCTTCCACCTCCAAGTCATGGGAGATGGAGAGATTCATCTCAAAGGTCCATCAAGACCACTTCTATGAAGTTGTGGCCAAGAAAAAGATGATTCCCGAGGTCCCCTTTATGCTCAAAAAGAGTGAATATCCGGAGATCCAAAATGAAGTTCGAAGAAGAGGTTCAGAAATCCTCACCAATCCCATTCAACAAGTTGGAATCTTAATGGTTCAAGAGTTCTATGCCAATGCATGGATCACTAAGAACCATGACCAAAGTGTGAACCCGAACCCAAAGAATTGGCTCACAATGGTTCGGGGGAACTACTTGGATTTTAGTCTGGAAAATGTGAGGTTAGCATTCAACTTGCCAATGATGCAAGGAGATCCTCACCCTTTCACTAGAAGGGTCAACTTTGATCAAAGGTTGGACCAAGTCCTTAGTGACATTTGTGTGGAAGGAGCTCAATAGAAGAGAGATTCAAGAGGCAAGCCGGTTCAACTAAGAAGGCTTGACCTCAAGCCCGTGGCTAGGGGATGGTTGGAGTTCATCCAACGCTCTATAATTCCTACTAGTAACCGGTATGAAGTTACAATAGACCGGGCTATCATGATCCATAGCATCATGAATAGATAGGAAGTAGAAGTTCATGAGATCATATCCCTAGAACTCTACAAGGTGGCGGATAAGCCCTCTACTTTGGCAAGGTTAGCCTTCCCTCATCTCATTTGTCACCTATGCAATTCAGTTGGAATTGTCAAAGAGGAAGAACTAGCCGCCATCACTAAGGTGGACCCGTTCTTTAATTTCCTTGTTCTTTATTTTCTATTTTTTCAAAAATTATGCTTTATGTTTTGTCTATGTTTGTGTCTTTAGTACATGATCATTAGTGTCTAGTGTCTATGTCTTAAAGCTATGAATGTCTATAAATCCATCACCTTTCTTAAATGAAAAATGTTTTTAATTGCAAAAGAACAAGAAGTGCATGATTTCGAATTCTATCTTGAAATTAGTTTAATTATTTTGATGTGGTGGCAATACCTTTTGTTTTCTGAATGAATGCTTGAACAGTGCATAATTTTGAATTTGTTGTTTATGAATGTTAAAATTGTTGGCTCTTGAAAGAATAAAGAAAAAGGAGAAATGTTATTGATAATCTGAAAAATCATAAAATTGATTCTTGAAGCAAGAAAAAGTAGAGAACACAAAAGCTTGCAGAAAAAAAAGTGGCAAAAAAAAAACAGAAAGAAAAAGAAAAAGCAAGCAGAAAAAGCCAATAGCCCTTTAAACCAAAAGGCAAGGGTAATAAAAAAGAATCCAAGGCTTTGAGCATTAATGAATAGGAGGGCCCACAGGAATAAAATCCTGGCCTAAGCAGCTAAACCTAGCTGTCCCTAACCATGTGCTTGTGGCGTGAAGGTGTCAAGTGAAAAGTTTGAGACTGAGCGGTTAAAGTCGTGGTCCAAAGCAAAAAGAGTGTGCTTAAGAGTACTGGACACCTTTAACTGGGGACTCTAGTAAAGCTGAGTCACAATCTGAAAAGGTTCACCCAGTCATATGTCTGTGGCATTTATGTATCCGGTGGTAATACTGGAAAACAAAATGCTTAGGGTCACGGCCAAGACTCATAAAGTAACTGTGTTCAAGAATCAATATACTGAACTAGGAGAATCAATAACACTATCTGAATTCTGAGTTCCTATAGATGCCAATCATTCTGAACTTCAAAGGATAAAATGAGATGCTAAAACTGTTCAGAGGCAAAAAGGCTACAAGTCCCGCTCATCTAATTGAAGCTAATCTTCATTGATAAGTTTGGAATTCATTGTATATTCTCTTTTTTTTAACCTATTTTGTTTTCAGTTGCTTGGGGACAAGCAACAATTTAAGTTTGGTGTTGTGATGAGCGGATAATTTATACCCTTTTTGCCATTGTTTTTACATAGTTTTTAATATATTTTAATTACTTTTTATTATATTTTTATTAGTTTTTATTCAAAAATCACAGTTCTGGACTTTACTATGAGTTTGTGTATTTTTCTGTGATTTCAGGTATTTTCTGGCTGAAATTGAGGGACCTGAGCAAAAATCTGATTTAGAGGCTGAAAAAGGACTGTAGATGCTGTTAGATTCTGACCTCCCTGCACACGAAATGGATTTTCTGGAGGTACAAAAACCCAATTGGCACGATATCAATTTCGTTGGAAAGTAGACATCCTGGGCTTTCCAGCAATATATAATTGTCCATACTTTTCCCGAGATTTGATGGCCAAAACTGGCGTTCAAAGTCAGCCTAAAACATCTTGGCGTAAAACGCCCAAACTGGCACCAGAATAGGAGTTAAACGCCCAAACTGGCACCAAAGCTGGCGTTTAACTCCAGGAACAGCCTAAGAACGAAAAAACTTCAATGCTCATCCCAAGCACACACCAAGTGGGAACCAGAAGTGGATTTCTGCACTATCTGCACTTAGTTACTCATTTTCTATAAACCCTAGTAACTAGTTTAGTATAAAAACTACTTTTAGAGATTTATTTTACATCTTGGACCATATGATGTAACTTTTACACTTTGAGACCTCCATGGGAGGCTGGCCATTCGGCCATGCTTACCCTATTTTCACTTATGTATTTTCAACGGTGGAGTTTCTACACCCATAGATTAAGGTGTGGAACTCTGCTGTTCTTCATGAATTAATGCAATTACTACTATTTTTCTATTCAATTCACGCCTACTTCTTCTCCAAAATATACTCTCATACTTAGTTCAGTTAAGTCAGAATGAAGGGGTGACCCGTGACAATCACCCAATCTTCGTTACTCGCTTAGCCAAGGTCGCGTGCCTGACAACCACAAAGCGATCTACATGATGTTCAACGTAGTCATTGGACGACAGCTGGAGTATATTCTCTTGGGTTTCTAATCTAAGATTAGAACTTTCGTGGTATAGACTTGAATTACTGGCAGCCATTCCTGGGATCCGGAAAGTCTAAACCTTGTCTGTGGTATTCCGAGTAGGATCCAGGATCCGGAAAGTCTAAACCTTGTCTGTGGTATTTCGAGTAGGATCTGGGAAGGGATGACTGTGACGAGCTTCAAACCTGCGAATGTGGGGCACAAGTGACAGTGTGCAAAAGAACAATGGTTCTATTTCGACGCTAGCGGGAACCGACAGATGATTAGCCGTGCAGTGACAGCACATATGGATTCGTTTTCATCCGAGAGGATCATACATCTTGCCATGGAAGGAGGTAACGCATGGTCGGAAGGAGGCAGTAGAAAAGTAGAAGTTCAGAAGCAACAAACCATCTTCAGACGCTTATCTAAAATTCCCACCAATGAATTACATAAGTATCTCTATCTTATTTTCTGTTTTATTTCTATTTTAATTATCAAAATCTCATAACCATTTGAATCTGCCTGACTGAGATTTACAAGGATGACCATAGCTTGCTTCAAGCCGACAATCTCCGTGGGATCGACCCTTACTCACGTAAGGTATTACTTGGACGACCCAGTGCACTTGCTGGTTAGTTGTGCGAAGTTGTGTAAAAGAGTTGAGATTACGATCGTGCGTACCAAGTTGTTGGCACAGTCGAGATCACAATTTTGTGCACCAGTGGTTCAAAGGTATGTTGTGGAGGTGGTTCATAAGCATAGGGTGGGGCTTGTTGGGAACTACAAGGGGGTCCACCATATCTATCATCTTGGTACGCACCTCGGAATGGTTCTTGACCATAGTAATTTGGTGGGGGTTGGTTGTCACGAAAAGGTCCACCATAACTATTGTCTTGGCATGCATTATAGAATGGTCGTTGTCCATGGTACCTTGGAAGGTGTTGTTGCCGAAAGGGTTGATCAAATCCTCGTGGCTCCTTCCATCTTTGATTGTTTCGACCTTGATGCATGTTCCTGTTATAGCTTCCATTCTTTACAACAACATTAGAACCAAACTCAAAGCGACAAGGAAGAGAATTCATAGTAACTAATGAAAATTAAAAACAAAAATAAAAACAAATAAACAAGCAAAAACAAATATTTACAATAACCAATAATAAGGCACACAGTTGCAATTCCCCGGCAACGGCGCCATTTTGAACGATCGGATTTTTTCCCAGTAAAGAAATTCACAAATAAATTCTTGTTACAAGTATAGTTTCTAAACCAATCAATAATCCTTTCGTACAAAAGTTTGGTTGTCACAAGTAAAAAAACCCAATAAAATTTAATAACCGAAGTATTGAAACATCGGGTCGTCTCTCAAGGAATTGCAGGGTAGTATGATTTATTATTGATTATGAAAAAGTATCATTTTGGGTTTTTGTATTAGGGAACAAGAAAAAGTAAGTTGCAAGAATTAAAGTAAATTAATTATCATGAAAACCATTGCAAGGTATAAGAACTGAAAATCCCATCCTAGTTATCCTTATCAAGTGTGATGAGAATTGTTTATTGCTCCCACTTAGTTAACCCTTACTAAATAAAGAAAAGTCAAGTGGACTAATCAATGGGATTCCTCAAGTCCTAGTCAACTCCTATGGAAAGACTAGCTTTAGAGGGATCCAAATCAATCAGCAAATTCTAATTTTCAATCAACAACTGAGTTTGATAACTCAAGTGTCACCAATTACTCAACCAAAGCGAAGGGGAAAAAATCTAAATTAAATTAAAAGCATCAATAACATGAATTTGAAGAAAGCAATCTTAAATCTGAAATACCTCGAGTTGTATTAAGTAGAGAATCAAATTAACATCGAGTTCATAAACCAATATTGAGAAAATAAACAAACTAAAGTAATAGAATAAATAAAAGTAGAAGAGAACATAAATTAAAGGAACATTGAACCTAGAATTGAGGAGAAACAATCCTAAAACTAAGAGAAATCCTAAATCCTAAAACCTAGAGAGAGGAGAGAGCCTCTCTCTCTACAAAACTACATCTAAAACCCTAAAATTGTGAATTATGAATGAATGATTGATGAATTGTTGATTCTCCCATTATGTAGTCTCTATTCTGTGTTTCTGGGCTTGGATTTGGACCGAAAAGGAGCCCAGAAATCGCTAGGGGCGAATTCTGCAACTTTCTGCACGTGGCGTCTGTCACGCGTGCGTGTCAGTCACGCATGCGCGTCTTTTGGAAATTTTCCTTGTCAAGCGTGCGTGTTAGTCACGCGTACGCATCGCTTGTGCTTTGTGCTAGGCACGCATCTGCGTCGTCCATGCGTGCGCGTCACTGTCATTTTCTTCAAAACTTCATTTTCGCGCATTCCTTCCACTTTCGCATGTTTTCTTTCTGTCCTCTAAGCCATTCCTGCCCTATAAAGCTTGAAAATACTTGACACACAGATCACGGCATCGAATGGTAATAAAGGATAATTAACATTTTTAAGGTCTAGGAAACATGTTTTCACATATATCACAGAATAAGGAAGGAATTGTAAAACTATGCAAATTATATGAATAAGTGAGTAAAGACTTGATAAAAACCACTCAATTGAGCACAAGATAAATCATAAAATAGTGGTTTATCAGAGCTCTTTCTCTAGAAAACCTAACTAGAACATAGTAAAACTAAACCTAAATTCTACTTACTCTTCTCTCTTGAATCCCCTTCTTAAATACTTGAAGAATCTGATGTTTAGGAGCCTTTTGGGGTATGGAACGCGACCTCACGTGCATTTTTAATGAGTCATGTGCAGCCAAGAATGCATATGAATGAAGTGGAGCATAAGCATAAATCGTGTATATGCATGAGATGATGCGTATGCATCCTTGCAGTAGTGGACATCCTTAAGTTTCTTCATGCATATCCCTTCTTGCTCATGCTTTCTTCAATCTTTTAGATCAGTAATGCCCCCTAAAACCTAAAATATATCAAATAAGAACACATTACAACATCAAATAGAATAAAATTAACGAATTAGAGTCCTGAAAAGCATTATTTTAATATGTAAAAAGTGTGCAACGAAAGTGATAAACATCATAACTTTTAGTACAATTTGAAATGGTAAAATAGAGGTTATCAAGAGGGCAATAACCTGGTTCACGCGATGTCTAATATGGCTAACTCTAATAGTTTAGGATCAAGATGGTGTGTCAAGCAGCCTAGAATCATAGCAAACATCCATAGAAAAGAATTTTCATCATCCTTTGTCCATGGTTTCTGGGGTAGTTGCATCAGTCCTGGAGGAGAATTGAATGGTGCATCCCATCCCTATTTGGTTGTATCAAGGCTTGAGCTCATTTCAATTTATAATAAGATGTGTATAGGACTTAGCCAACGTGGTAGTTTTATAGGCAGCTTAGCAATCTTTTCATCAAGAATGGTAGCTCTGTATACCATTTTTGAGTTTCTTGCTAATTTGTTTTATATTGGTGTAGAGACTAAAATTTGTTCAATTAACCAGTTTGGAATACTTATTTTATCATATTAAAGTCTTAGCCACGTTACTTTATCATTGGGGATGCTATGTTACACTGTAACATTTCATGTCAACACAATATTAACGGTTGTTGACTTAGAGACGAATAAAATTCACAATTTATAAATTCAGTGACTAATTTAATTATTTTCAAAAATTAAAGACTATTTTAATGAGCACTAAAAGTTTTTGGGACCAAACCATCATCTTTGAGGAATAACAAGAGAAAATAAAGCGAAAAGTGTTCAAAATTAGAAATTATTTTTTATTTGGAAAAATAATTTCTGTATCTCTTCAATATTGACATTTAGGGTGATATATAGTATTGTAGACGTTCAGAATTGTAGAGAAATTCCTGACACAACACACAGGTAGCCTGCTGCATGCATGGCATCTTCTGCTCAATACGCAGGATGCAAGTTGCAGGCGCCTGGGAACCAACATTCACTAACTTTTTCAGAGGTTGCGACTAGCTTTATCAACATGCAAGTCGTGTGTTGTCAGTTTGTAGGCTGCGTGTTGGTCTTGCTTGCATGCAGGAGACAACATGTGCTTGCAGAACAGCAATACCTACAGTCGCTCATCAATCCATCCAAATTATAAATTAAAGAAATATATTACTCATTCACGTATCTATGTTTGCATATTTAGTGAATTTCAGTCTATGCATGGCATTAAGATCCAAACTACGCATACAAGGTAGAACATTGAAGGGTTGACTATCTATGGATAGAACTACTACATTTTGCACGACTGCTTGACCTGCCTCGTCACCATCCTCGTTCTTGTCACCGGTGTCATAGTTAGCTTCAAAATTCTCTTCGTTATCATTATTCATCCCTTCATATGCTTCAAGCTCTATCATCTTCTATGTCTGAGTCATGTTGAATCTCATCCGTATCTATATGATATGTTTGAACTCAACATACAACTCAATCTTTGGCTGTTGCACTTGAGTTTTCTAATGAATATGAAATATATGTTGCATACTTGTTTTGTCAACGATGGACATAGTATCAAACTGTATTAGCCTGTCGAATACGGTAACGAAATTTCTGTACAAAATATTGCTTACCTTCTTTAAAATATCACTCTTTATACTTTGACAGTTATTATACTACAGCTCTGCAAATGTTATAGTGCATGGAATAACAAAAAAAAAACGGATTCTTACACACAAAACTCATATCCTCATGTGTATTTTGTATAATCTCACTGTTGTAATACACCAGTATATTTGCGCTATCCTCCATTACACCACCAACACACTAAAACAACTCTCCTGACAATAAAATAAAATAGTAACAACCTTTGTGTTATAGGCAGAGTTTTCAGGTAACACACAGAACATTCAACAC
Organism: Arachis hypogaea; assembly: GCF_003086295.3. NCBI lineage: Eukaryota > Viridiplantae > Streptophyta > Magnoliopsida > Fabales > Fabaceae > Arachis > Arachis hypogaea. The sequence continues at coordinate 45,506,054 of NC_092054.1, read as the reverse complement.
GCTGGTCACATATTGCATTAGCATTCAATCACCAAACAACACATGGGAAAAATGCAACTTGCGTCTTGCAACATGTAACCTCTGTGCTAGAATACATGTCCTGTGTGCTAGTCCAACATGCCACTTGCGTGTTGGGCCTGCTCCCTCTATGGCATTTATCCACCTGCAGTTACACTTAATTAGCCCATTTTAAATAAAAATACACCAATCTTTTTCATATTTAAAAAAATGAGCCTTCAAAATTTCAATTTTTATTTTGATAGATATTGCAAAATAGTGTGTGAAACACACACATATTGGATAGAATGGTTTTTCACAGAAAGTTGAAAATTGACAATAAACTCTGGATTGACATTATGCTCCTAAAAATTGTACTTTTGCAATTAAAATCATATTTTTTTCTACCATATGTCCTTATTGGATCGACAATATGTCTCTTGTTGATTCTATTTTTATGAATAAAAATTAATTTCTTACAATACTCCCTTGGCGAATTATTTGTCACAGGCATCCCTATAAATTTGATAAATACTAAATCATCCCATATCTGAGTTACTCACCAATACTAAAACAAGAACAATGCTACATGATTAGTAAATATTGTTATTTTCAGTCAGCATTTGACTAGTAATAACTTACACCTTTATTTATAGACATTTTGTACGCAAGAGACATATAATTTACACTTATATTTATTAGGGTAAAGTACTAAATTGGTCTTTTACGTTTGGGCGTAATTCTGTTTTGGTCCTTAAGATTTAAAGTGTCCTATTTGAATCCAAAAAAGTTTCATTTAGCTTTAATTTAGTCCCACCAGAGGTCAAAGATAAATAATTAACAAAATGTCCTACATGACAGTAGTATAAGAACAAGGTCAATAATCTAGAGAATAAGTACAAGCTCCAGAGACACAAAATCAACCGTGGATGCATCAATACATTTATTTATCATTTTTCTTATAATTAAAATGAAATATTTTCTATAAAACTAAAAAAATGTTAAATACATGTATTGATGCATCTACGGTTGATTTTGTGCCTTTGGAGCTTGTACTTATTCTCCAAATTATCGACCTTGTTCTTATACTGCTGTCATGTAGGATATTTCATTAATTATTTATTTTTGACCTCACGGTGGGACTAAATTGAAGCTAAATGAAATTTTTTTGGATTCAAATAGGACACTTTAAACTTGAAGAACCAAAACATGATTACGCCCAAACGTAGGAGACTAATTTAGTACTTTACCCTATTTATTAAAATTTTCCACACACAAATCAATATAATTTGTCTCCATATTTTTTAGAATTTGTACATTTAAATTAATAAAATTTATTTGTTAAAATAATTTAATATTTATGCTGAACAAATAATAATTAAAAATATTAAAAATTGCTTATCTATTTTTTTTAAAATAAAATATAAAAAAATTAGCCTCAAAATTTCCTAAGTACATACATACATATATCCGTTTCTTTATGCACTTTTGATTTGTTTCTTGAAAAAGTAGTTTTGTATCATAAGAACGTGCCAAGGAATAGAGCTGTTACTGTTACTGTTACAGGTGACCATATTTATCATGTCAATACTAATCAGTTATGTTTATGTTTGCATCGTTGTTCGAGAAAGCTATCAAGTTATGAGAACATCATCAGTCAATATTGTCTGTGCCAAACTCAAATTAAAGAGCATGAATATTAATAATTTAATATTACTTTCTTTTTAATATCTCTATTCTTTCGGTAAGATTTTGGGTTTTCGCAATCTGCATTGCATAGCCTTTTATTTTTTATTTTTTTATTTTTTTTCTCAAAAAGTTGTTTATTAGGTCCGTTATCAATGACCTATTGGAGTAATATTTGAAAATTAAAAATATTCCGTAGATATTAAAATTTAATCATTAAATTAATTATTATACATTTATATATAAATATATATATTTATATATTTTTATTGTATATTTTAGGATGTATATAATTTATATTTTTATTTTATTGTTTATTTTCATAATTTTATGAAAAAATAATGAAACAATAATTTAATTTTAATTTTTCTGATAATTTTAAAAATTAAAAATACTGAAAATAAAAAAAATAGAAACATAAACCAAATACATTCTTATATTCAATATATATATATATATATATATATATATATATATTATTTGAAATTAGTAAAATTGATTTCAACATATTATATGTTAACCATTTTTAGAATTTTTCTTTTTATAAATGAAATAAGATTTTAAGTTTTATTATTGCTGTATTACAATTTTTAAGCTGGTTTAATTTATTCTCTCCTTTAGTATTCTATATATCTTTTTGAAAATTAAGTGACAAAAATAACACTCAAAACAAAATAAAATAATGTTGTATTTATTCTTGTACATACTACCAAATATAAATATGTATTCATATTTTTCACCCACACGTAGTTAACTACTTTTTTCACCAAAACAAACAAATTATTCTTCTTATAATTTGACATAGTCCTTCTCCTTTATACGGTTATGCCACTCTGCCAACAGCAGTTCAATCGAAATGTTCGTAATGGATTACCGTAATTCATTGATAAAAATATTATAAAGTACCGATTTAATAAATAAAACAATTTTAAAAATTAATTTTTTTTTATAAATTTAAGAGTGAAACTCAAACCTAAAATCTGTATGTAAAAAAAAAAATATGTCATTTGAGTTATAACACGTTTATTCAGATATAAAATTTAAGGCAATATAACTAATTAACTATCAATTATATATGGTATACCTTAAACCAATATTTACACCACATTTTCCTTCATGTTAGAAAAGGAAAAAGAAAAACTTGGATATACCAATGCGTTGTTTGGGAAGTAAGTTACATCACATTAGATTAAGATGTGGTAAAGTGAGGTGCATTGTGTCTGAGGCTGTTCCCTCACACACTCCCAAAAGAATATGAAAAGCAGAAATAAAAGTTGAGGAATATGGAATATCAGCCGCGACAACCTAGTGTAAAATCTGACAATTCATGTAAATATTTGAGTTATTGAGGTTAAATCTTTTCCAAATGAAAAAACAAAAAGGAAAAAACAAAGGTTAAATTAAAGCAGAGTCCAAGCTAAGTCTTCTCTGGTCTCATATCTCAAAGCAACAGTAATCACTAATCAGTGAGACAGAGTAACTATCATATCCATCTGCAGGTCTTGGGATTATTGCATCTATGGCAACATCCTAGAATAAAAAAAAGGAATAAATCATTATTTATATTTGAAAAAATAAAATGGAAATAACTTTAATAATAAAAATTATAAATTAATTTAACATAATTATACCAAATATTCGATAAAATTATTTATTAAATTATTTTAATAATTTTACAAAATTAATCCAATTCTTAACAAATATAAAAATAATTTATTTTATTTTTTATGAACTAAAATATCAATTATTAAATTTTTTATATTACAATAATAGTTTATCAAAATGAAAAATTATGTGCATGTTATTTATCACATATCTATGGTTAGGAGAAACCATGCATTTAAAGGATATAACATAGAAAATCTAAATATAACTCATGAAATAGAAATAATTCTATGTTTTCAATAAATCATATAGATAATTAAAAATTACAAAATATAGTGTTATTTATAAAAAAAAAAAAGTTCTTATAATAAATGTTTAAATATTTTATTGGTCTCTATAATTTTGCTAAATTTATAATTTAATTTTTATATATTTTTTTAATTGAATCTTTATACTACTTTTAGTTTTGTAATTAGGTCATTATCAATACAAAAAAATGTTAGAGTTAATAAAATATTTTTTCGTAAATTAAAAATTTAATTAAATCTTTGACCACATATTTTTTGAAAAAAATATTTTATTAATTTTAATATTTTAGATATGAAAATGACTTAATTATAAAATTAAAAATAATATAAAAATTTAATAAAAAAATATAAAATTTAATTATAAATTTAGTAAAACTATATAAACCAATAAAATAATTAAACTTATAATAAAATAAAAATAAAAATAAAAATATAACATCCAATACATTATTAATTTACTACCGTACTAAAACAATTAGAACATAATATATTAATATTCGAAGTTGCCGTAATGAACTATAAGATTTTGAAAAAACTATCGCTACAAAAATTAGTTTATATGATAGAAGAACTCCAATTTTATGTGACTCTTTTTCAAGTGTTGACTCTCGGTAGGAGATTTTTTTTTTAGATATTAGTCTCGCGAGGATTCATAATATATAGTATTTTTTTAAGAGTAAGCATCTCAATGGCTCTATTCTGTGACACTTTATTCATTGACATTTTTCTTGATCTTTTGATGGTAAAAATTCTCTGCAGATAGTTCTTTTCGGTTGGCCAACTCTTCACAAAAACACTAATATAATGAAGGATTAAGTATTATTTTGGTCTCTAAGATTTATGGTCAAAATTAAATTTGTTTTTAATCTTTTTTTTTTTTAATTGACCTCAACGTTTTATTTGGTACTAAATTCGTTCTTTCAACATTTATCGAACAAAAATACCCTTATATTTTTTCTTAGTCTAATCACATCGTTCACCACCACCACCACCACCTTTATTACTAACAATTATTCCTCTTCTCATATCTGTTCATTTTAATCCATCAACAACATAACACAACATAACATTTAAATTTAAAAATTCACAAATAATATCAACACCCTCATTTATTTCAAAGAGATTGAGAAGAGAGTGAGACTGTCGAGAAGAGAGGGAGAAGCGAGAAAACGAGAGAGCGAGAGAGAAGTTCAAAATCGTGGCCACCACCATCGAAACCGCCGTCGCTGTTGCTCTTGGAAATTGCCGCCAGTGGAAGCAGAGAAGTTTCTGCAAACGCTAACAGAGAAGCAGAGAATCTCAGCCTCAACGTTCACCACTATCTCCAACGCTTCAAAAATTTTTGTTTTAAATGCAACATTAAATCTTTCAAATCCAACAATAACAACAACAACAACAACAACAAAGCATTCAAATTTTAAAAAAAATGAAAAACTTAATCAATTATAGAGAGATACAAACGAGATCCAGAGCGAAGTAGACTCAGCAAGGTCATCGGAGAGAGTCGTCGACAGACGACAAGGTAAATGGTGACAGTGATGACGGCGCCATGACCGACGCCGAAGAGGAGGACGACGATGGCGGAAAGGATGTCCTTCAATGGCGAGGCGAGGCAAGGGTGCGGCGCGGCGAGGCGAGGGTGCGGCGTGGCGAGGCGAGGGCGACCGTCAATCTCGACGGAGCGGAGGAGTCCTCAATGGCAGATTTCTACCGTGGTTTTTCCTTTGAACACATGCAACAACACATGCAAGGATGCTCATGAGGAAGAGGAGCAGGTTCGGTGGGTTCAGGAGAAAGAGGAGGAGAATTAGAATATGTGAAACGTTAGTGGGATAAGGGGGTATTTGAAGAAATGGGGTATTTTTGATATTTAAAAAACAAAATATTCAAAAGGACGATTTTAATACCAAATAAAATGTTGGGGACGATTTTAAATAAAAAATAAGATTTAGGACGAATTCGATTTTGTTCTTGAATTTTAGAGACCAAAATAGTACTTATTCTTATAATAAACTATAAAACTTTAAAAAAAAAAATATTACCATAAAAATTAGCTAATATGATAAAAGAGTTCAAAGCCTTATAAAATTCTTTTTGAGATGTTGGCAGTCCATGTAAAACTCTTATTCAACTTTTAGGCTGCGTTTGTTTCTAAGAATAGGACAGGACAAGACACTGAGAACAGGACAGGAGAAGACACTGATAGACAGAAATACAAAATTTTGTGTTCTTGTATTCTGTTTGGTGATAAACTAGAACAAATTATGAAAATCTAATTTATTCTCATTTTTTTTTATTCAAAAAATTTGAGATGAAAAATATAATAATAAAAATATATAATTATAAAAAATTAACAAAAATAATGAAAAAAATGAAAAATAAGTTGTGTCCCTTGTTAGTGTCCCTGTCAGGATAGACACAAAATATACTAATTTAGTGTCTCTGAACACACTGTCTCTGTCTATGTCTCATCTGCTAAACATGATTTTGTGTCTTTGTGTCTATGTCTCAATGTCCTGTCTCTATAAACAAATGCAGCCTTAAATATGTACAAACCAAACAGTATTTGTGCTCTACTATGTAGTGACTCAACCTTTTCATATTTTTTCTATCTCCACCAAAGGTGTCGCATAACCTTTTTTTACCTGCAAAATAAAATTTCACCAAATACTATTTTATAAATCCGAGAAAACATGAGAAAGAATCCTTCTCTCAACTTAATTAAATGTTATTTCAAATAATTCTAACTCTACTTCTAGGTTCTAGCTCTGTTCCTCACTTGTCATTATTCTAAAGCTCCTCTTGTTTATGTCTCAATCTTATATTATTAAATTATTGCTTTGGCATAGTAAAAATTTAATCCTCCTTAATTTGAGAATGACATTAATGTTTTTGATTGATTCAATAATTGCAAGATTTTGTCGCATGACATTGTGCAATTATTGCAAGATTTTGTGGCTAGTGAAAGACTTCAATTATCATCATCATCAGTTGATGTCTTGATGAAGGCTGTTAGAAATGGAATTCCCTCAATGAAACTAAAAAAAATAATAGAGGATTAAACAGCTTCATCCACCAATTATTAAATGGTTGAAGGTCAATACTGATAATTCTTGCTTGGGAAACTTGGGGGCAAAATCTCGTGGCAGATCTGCTTGTCTTTGTTTATTTTTTTTGTTAGTGCTAGGAAACAATGAAAATTTTGAATAACATGAACAATTGCCAATCAAATGAAATACACTACACCTTAATTTAATGCTACTAATTAAATTTACTCTTTTAACCCTATTAATTCACATTATTTACACATTGTTCAAAAATTTTGTTGGTTACCTATATTTTTTCTTTTTTTAATGAATAAATTGAAGTATGCAAAAAACAGAACTATTAAATATTAATCAATTACAATGACATTCAAGCAGCAAGCTTCACAAAAACCATTTAACTGCAACTCTAAAAACTATAACCAAATCACAACAATCACACTTATAATTAAGTTCACAATCCAAATATCAAAAGAAAAATATTGAACAAAGTGCTACGTAATTAATTAACAAAAAACTTACAACGTATCATGTGCTGATTTGGTAGAAACCATAGGGGCGATGTGTATGCTACTTGCCATTAAATCTTGGGGTTGGCCTCATTTATTTATACCCTTAAACTTTGGGGCATATATTGGTCCATGGTCATCGCATTGCCTCATTTGGAATTTATTTTTATCTTCTTAGCTTTTATGTTCCTAGATATCATCATCATATGGATAGAATGGAATTACTTTGTTGCATCACTTTATCTTTATTGTAATAAATAATTAATAAGCGATGAATTATGTAAAGGTAAACCATGTTTCACACTTTGAAAATATATCTCTGGGACTTAGAGTAATAGATCTGATTTCTTCAAACCATTCTTTAGGATTTGAATTTCCGACGGTGCGAGTAAAGCGCACACAAGGCTTACCTCACTTTCATTAAGATAATTCCTAATGCGATTATATTACGTTATACCGAAATTAACTATAAAGTCAGCTATTAATATAAAATATATATTAAAATATAAATAATATTAAAAATAAATTAAATTCATACATATATTTATACAAAAATACATTAATAATTAATTTTAATAGCTAATTTTAGTATATAAATAACATTTTTATTCCTAATGTATACATATTATTAAATGGTTTGATATTTAGAACTAAGGTTCTGAGAACCGAATCGGTCATCGAACCATTTTAGTTACTGATTCATTGATTTATTGGTTCAATTGGTCCAACCGTGATTCAACTGAAAAAACCGTTTTGAAATAAAAAATATAAAATAATAAATAAATTATAAATAAATATTTTAAAATATAATTATAGTTTAATATATATCTTAAACTATCTTCCAAATTTAAAACACTACATGAAATGTCATCGACTAAAACCATATGATCTTATCAAAATATACTATAAAACTAAAATTAAACATAGAATTACAAGTCATCATCTAGATTTTCAATGATACAAAAAATTAAACAATTTTGATTCCAATAAATTAGAATAGAAATTGAAACTCTATATTGGCTGACTTGTGTTTCATAACCCTCTGGAAGTTTGATAATGAAAGAATGAGCATTGGCTACTCTTGTAGCTTCTTCAATCTCAACTTGGTCAGCATCAGATCTTTCTAAGAGCATGTTTTCTCTAATTGTTATCGCAAACAAAGCCAATTCTTGATTCACTAGTCCTATTTGCTGCCTCAACCATTTTAGCTTCAAACTCTTAACATCATTCCCATCTAACAAAACTTGTCTTACATACAATTTCTTCAATTAATTAGTGTCACATAACATACTATACCATATCATATGGCTTTTGATTAATATGCATAACTTCAGTTCCAAATTTTTTGACAAGCAAATAAACTACATACTAAACAAGAATGCAACTTTACTTAGCCATCACTCAAATTGAGAAATTGTAACTTTTAAGTTTACCTGATAGAATCTCTCTATGAGGGACACAACCATGCTCTTTTCGGAGCCACTGCTGAGCAATCCTCAGTGCAGATGAGTAACCTTGCAGTGCTCTATTCTCCCCCAACAAATGCCAGCAGCCCAACACCACTCTGATTTGAACAATAGTCTGCAAAAAAAAAAAGCCTCAACATCATCAACAACAATCACAACACCACCCCAGATGAAAAAAAGTTAAAAGAAGCTCCCAAGATTAATACTTTGGTGTATTATTGACCTGTTCAACAATGTTGCCTGCTGGAGAAAGAACTTCTTGCCTTTTAGCAGAGAGCTTGGCCAAAGTGGTGTGTGAATGGCTCCAATGACAGCTATAGAATAACAAATCCATTTTTAGTAATAATTTCAACACAAAATCAATTATTTGATTTCTATTCACAATTTCACATTCAGAAATTAAAAAAAGCAGCAACAGAGTATCAAATCTATTTTTAGCAATATTCAACAACACAAAATCAATTATTTGATTTTCCTTCACAATTTCACATTCAAAAATTAAAAAAGGCAGTAACAGAGTAACATAAATCAATTATTCAACATTATTATTACAAAAAAAATTAATACCTAGGCTAGAAGCTGGATCCTGGAAGGATGGAACAGGGCAGAGCTGGCGAGGGTGTGAAAGTGGCTGGGGACAGTGGCCGACGTGGTGGTGTAGAACAGAGCTGGCACCGGCAGGAAGTGACTGCGCGACGGAGGCAAGAGGCCAGACTGGCGACAGTGGATTCGATTTTCGAAGCTCAAACGGTGGTGGCTGGACAGACGTTGCGCCGTTGCCTTCGAAGCTCGAAGTTGGGACGGCGGTGGTGACTGGACGGACATGCGTCGGCGGCTTCGATGAGGTTGAGATGAATTGGGGCTAGAGTCTGGACTCTGGACTGCTGCTTCGCGTTGTGGAGGCTGAAGACTAGAAGGAAGAGGGGTTATAGAACTTAGGGTTGCCATCCCTACATAGCGAAACGCAGCGTTTTTGTTAAGATTCAAAAATTGGTCGGGTCATGGTTCGGTTCGACCGACCGGTTCTTGGCCGGTTCAACGATCCAATGGCGGTTTTGAAATTTGCCGGTTTTGCCTTCTGTCCGAATCGTAATTGATAGCGGTTCGCAGTTCGACCGGTTTTCAGAACCTTGTTTAGAACACCACAGATGATAGAAAAGAGAATTCCAATTTAATGTTGTATAAGAGGAAAAGTAAATTTCTCCTCTTAGAAAAGAGAGAAGCCGGTTTTTTGTTCAAAAACCAAGGCAACAAGCGGCTTGATTAGGAGTGCACGTGGAGTCACATGAAGTCGGATTTGTCTTGATTTAAATTCGGCCTTACATAATGACCGAATCTATTTTTTAGATTTTTATTCAGTTCTAGACCCGATAAAATCACACTATTTTCGGGCTATATTAAAATCGAATCTAAATTGAGTGAAATTCAGATCTTGATAAATTTAATGTCAAAAAATTATGATGCACTTATTTATAAAATAGAAAAAAACATACTTGTTCATTGAAAAGTTGATATCCATACTTGAATTTGAATTTGTTCATAAATTATAATTCCATGCTTCTTTGATCTACTTTTTAAAATAAATGTGATTAAAAATAAAATAATAAGCTTATAATTAATGTAACGTAATATTAAAATTAATTTAAAATATATATACCTTTTTTAGTCTTCTAAGAAGCATATGAGTCAGGTAAAATTGGGTTCGCCTTGACCTGAATTTAACTTTAAATAATGTCCAAATTTATTTTTAAGATCCTTATCCGATTATAAATTTAGTAAAATCATACCAAGTTAGTCTCAAAATATTTTGGTCCGAATTGAATCTTCGGACCAGACCGTTATGTGCATCCCTAAGCCAAAATAAGAGACATTTAAATTTGTTACAAATATCTAATATCTACTAACCACATATCAACATAATTTAAAAAAAAGTTAAATAAAAATATATACTCGATAGTAAATATTAGAGAAGACGATTGGAATGTAGAAGCAATAACATAATCAAAATATTTTTAAAAAATTGGAAAAGACGGTTGGAAAGAATAACATAATATTTTGTTACTCTGTAAATAATATTTACATACATTTTTTTCGCAATTTTTTTAATTTTTTTTTTAAATTTAAACTTTTCTAACAAAAACTAATATTTTTTAGCGTTCAAAAAATATTCCAAATTAATTCAACTCTTGTTTTTAATTATTTGCAAAATATTTTTAAAATTCAAATACCACTTTCAAACTCTCAAAATCCAAATCAAAATTTCATACTACTAAATACATTTCAAATTCTAAACTCACAAAATTTTTATAATTTTAATTTTCAAGTTTCTTATAATTGTTAATTTTTCATTTTTCAACCACATAATTAAAATTCACAAACATCTCATTATTCATCCCTAACTATATTTAGCCTATCGATCGAAAATATAAATCCAATATTCATAATGTTATTTTCAACTCAATTCAGTGCTTCAATACATGACTCAGTTGGTGTTGGTAGTTCTTTTAACCCATCGACTCAAACTCCAATACATTTGAGTCCAAATTCGCAATATGCGAATGTTGTCAACTCTTGTGTGTGTATTAGATGCTATAGGCCTCAACGATAACAAAATTAAAAATCGTAAACAAGATAGCATCCAACACTAGCAATGAGAAGAGGATGATATGTTGATTAGTGCATTGTTGAATTTATCAACAGATCCTATAATTGGTACCATCCAAAAAAGTGAAATATTTTGGAATTAAATTAACGGCTTCTGTGAAAAATTTAACGCTGACATGAAAAAGGGGACAATTACAACTAAGAAACAATGGTATAAAATTAATAAGACAGTTGCACAATTTTCTAGTTTCTACGATCAAGCTACTCGAAATATAAGGAGTGGTTCGAACTTTGAAGATATTAAAGTGTTTTTCTATAATCTCTATTCCATAAATTATGATAAAAATTCACTTTTAAGAAACATTCAAATATGCTTCGTTTGGAAGAAAATGAAAAATCTAACTACCAACTTAAAGTGGAACTTCTAAGAGAACCAAAATTAGTGCAATTAGAGCATACTTATTATCATCTAATTCAAAAACACCATTGACTAAAGAAATTGGTGTGGGCTCTTCCGTTTGTCCACAAGGATCATAGAAGGGTGAGAAAAAAATATCAATGGTTTAAAAATAGGGTAAAGTACTAAATTAGTCCCCTACGTTTGGGCGTAATCCTGTTTTGGTCCTTAAGGTTTAAAGTATCCTATTTGAATGCAAAAAAGTTTTATTTAGCTTCAATTTAGTCCCATCGTGAGGTCAAATTCAAATAATTAATAGAATATCCTATATAACAGCGGCACAAGAATAAGGACGATAATTTGGAGAACAAGTACAACCTCCAGAGGCACAAAATCAACCGTAGATGCATCAATATATTTATTTATCATTCTCCTTAGTTCTATAGAAAATATTTCATTTAAATTATAAAAAAATGATAAATAAATGTATTGATGCATTCATGGTTGATTTTGTGTCTTTGGAGCTTGTACTTGTTCTCCAGATTATCGACTTTATTCTTGTACTGCTCATGTAGGACATTCCATTAATTATTTAACTTTGACCTCACGGTGGGATTATATTGAAGCTAAATAAAACTTTTTTGGATTCAAATAGGATACTTTAAACCTTAAGAACAAAAATAGGATTACGCCCAAATGTAGGGGACTAATTCAGTACTTTATTCTTAAAAGTATATCTCATGGAGGATATTAAGAATGCTAGGAAAAAGGAGCTATTGGATAGAAAAAAGGAAAGAAAAGAGGAGAAGGAACATAGGAAAAAAATTATGCAGTTAAGGAGAAAGAGCTATAAATTCAAGTGACTATAAAGGAACAAGAGTTGTTGCCTCACAACTATATCAAATTAGTTGTTATAACTAGTCGTTACAAATTAGTCATTCCAAAACTAGCCATTATAAAATAGTTGTTGCAAAAGTAGAAGTTAGGAATTAGCTAGTTGTTGCGGAAAGACTTATAAATAGAGGTGGCAAAATGGGTCGAACCCCGCTGGATCAAACCGCTAAAAAATACGGGTTAGATGAGATTTTGAACCAGCCGAAACCGCGGGGCGGGCTGCCATCTCTTTTTAAAGATTATTTTAGGATTTCACACAAATTGAAATTCGGGTTTCACACAAACACTAAAGTGACTGAACACAACCTCCCCCTCCCTGACCCTGAGCTCCCTGCCTCCCTGTTCACTCTCATCTCTCAAGCTCTTTCTCATTTTCAAAGCATCGACGGCGGCAGCAGGGATTCGCTCACACATTCGCAGCGGTGTGCTCGACTCTCCTATCTCACAGCTCTTTCTCTCATCATCTTTATCTCCCTTACATTCGCTGCAGCACGCTTGTCTCTCCTCTCTCACGGCTTTGCCTCTCGTCGTCTCTGACTCCCTCACATTTGCTACGGCATGAGATCCTCCTTCACATCTCTGCCTCTCGGTGGCAGCACGTTTTCCTGACATTTGCGATGGTACTCTCGTCTTCCCTTTTTCACTGTTTGTATCTGGCTCTCTAGCAGTGGCAAGCTCCTCCTCTGTTAACTAGTAAGCTATTTGTTTATTATTTTTATTTTTCTATTTGTGGGAGGGATGTTTGATGCTTTAATGATTCTATTTGATTATTGATTATGTTTATTATTGGTTACTGATTCTATTTTATTACTATTTCTGATTTTGTTTGAAGATTTTCTTACTGTTATTCTATAATTGATTTAGTTATTCATGATGTAGTTAATACTTAATAGTTACTATTTTAGATATTATTATGTTATTTAGGTTGAGTTATAGATTCTGTAATGGATAACTCTATCTCCATGGAGTTTGATGGTGGAAATCTAACACAAAATTCTAAAAACGAAAAGAGATCTAAAGTTGCAGAAGACATTAAAAAGAGCGGTGTTTCAACTTTCAGAGCAGATTCAAAGTATATTGATTTGAAAGTTGACAACTAATTTGTGTGTTAATTTATAAATTATGTTGTGTGTTTTGTTTTAAATATAATTTGATTATTTGATATGGATTTGTGTATAGATTATGTGTGTATGACCTTATGTTTTATTATTGTTGTGTTTGAGACTTATTAAATTTTTATTGTTAATATTGTGATTTAAATATATTTGAAATCTAGAATCATGTTATTTTGGGGTCTTTTTTAATTAAAAAAAAACAAAGAGGTGGCTCGGCCCTTCAACCCGCCAATCTGCCCTTTAGTGGGGCGGGGTAGCAAGTTAAACTCATATCAATTTGGCAGAGAGCGCCGGCCCGCCCCATATTTGGGCGAGTTTTGGTGGGACAAGCCGGCCTGATTTGCCACCCTTACTTATAAGTATCAATTATTATTCATTTAAATTTCCTAGACACTGCTCTAAATTTAGTTTCTCACCCTATAAAACTACTAAAAAAAATATTTCAACAAATGATTAGAAACTCTTATGAAAACAATAAGGGATTTGATGAGTTGTTTAATAAAGCTTTGTATGATAAAATTTTTTTTGTCAAAATAACATAATCATAGATATCAGAATATGAAGATCTTGATATCACACCAAACTAATATGCCAAGAGATCCTCTTTCACTCCTTGTAGGTGGATCAATAGAGATCAAAAAGTAAGACATGATCTCCTTTTCAAAAGTTACTTTACAGAAGACCGGTGTATCATGCTGAAATTTTTCGATAAAGGTTTTGAACGAAAAGATATGTATTTTTTCTGATAGTTAACGTCCTCTCAAATGTTTTTATCTGTATTTTCAATAGAAAATCGATACTACTGGAAGAAAAGATTAATCACCATTGCAAAAATGCACTGTAGTGATGTAGATGTTAACATATGGAGTGAAAGCTGATATTGTCAATGGTTATGTATGCAAAGGAGAAAACATCACAATTAAATACTTGAAAAAATTTATTGAAGGAATAATTTTAATGTTCAAGATTGAACACTTGTGAAAACCAAATTCAAATGATATATAATAGTTGCTACAAATGGAGGCTCATGATTTTCTTGGCATGTTGGATGGCATCGCCTACATACATGCATTGGCAATGAAAAAATTGTCTAAAGGAGTGAAAAGATATTTACATGATTGGTTATCATGGAGTTGCAACTATAGTACTTGAGATTGTGACATCTTCATACTTTTAGATATGACATGTATGTTTTTGAGTTTTTGGTTCAAATAACGATATCAAGGTGTTAGACCGTTTATCAATGTTCGATGATATTATGGACTCCATAGGCAAATCATATTATTAATAATAATGATTATAATGTGGGATACCATTTAGCGTATAATATCTATCTTGAATGGGAAACATTAATCAATGTCAAAATCACAAGGGGAGAAGCGCAAGCTATTTGCACAATACCAAAAATGGCAAAAAATCTTGTAAACATAATAAGAGCATGCATTATATTGCATAATATGATTGCTAAGGATGAAAGAAACACTTATGTAAAAAATCTTGTTTAAGGCCTAAAGTATGACGGTGTGAAAAATGACTTATCAAAATCACAGGAGGAGAGAAAAATTTTGCACTATACTATCAATTTCTCTAAAAAAATATCCATCTTCAAAATAGGTAGAAGCATTGACAATTAAAAGAGGACTTACTTAAATACATATAGCAATTTTATAATGTTTCTAATTAGTCAAAACTCGAATTATGTATTGTTTATTGTTATTAATTTTTTTTCTCGTACATTATTTATTTATGATAGTGGATTACATTTAAAATTTACGAATTTTGATAATATTATAATTGAAAGAAATTTAATTAAATAGCTTCTTTAATTTATTTTTATTTTAATTAAATAAATAGATAAGACAATAATAGAGACCAAAGTTTATCCTTTCTATTTGAAAAAAAAGAGATATTTTTAGTCCATATTACTCTTTATGACACAAAAATAAATTTGGTATTATTTTTTATAACAAATAAGTCATAAATAAAAATTTAATGTAATTTTAAGAGTGACAAATGAGACATGACAGGACAGGTTATTCCATTTGCTACTCCTATATAATTTCTTATTGAAGTTATTTTTATTGCCTACAATATTTTTTGTAGGACTCACATCTTATTAAAAGTTGAATCGTTCATACTTTTACTAAGAGCTATTATGTTAATTAATTAAGATATAGAGTATAATAATATTTCCAGAAGTAATATTCTATAAGTTGATGGTCCTTTATTTTTTCATTAAATGAAATTCTTTCATTAAATGAAGGGGTTAAGCCCCCACCAATTAAAAGTTTATTTGGATAAATTCCATAGTTATTAAACCTGGATTAGATCGGTCGAAAAAATCAGTGAATTGGACTTTAAACCGGTTTGGATAACTCTTTTAACTGTTCCTGCAATTGACTCGCAAAAAATGGTTTGACTCATCTTAAACCAGTCAATTCGGTTCAAACAGAACATATTTAAACCGGTGTGGCTCAAGCTTGGAGACTTTGAGATAAAGGAGTGTTGATCTTTCACTAGGGCAACTTCTCCTTTAATATTATTAGGGTAAATAATTATATATATTATAAAAGTAACGCCAAGCACTTATTAAGTTATCATACTAAAGACTAATAATTATATATATTATACTAAAAGTAATTATATTTAAATTAAAGTAATACAATTTAAAAAATATAAAATATTATTTTTATTCTTCCATAATAATATTATATTTATTTATTTTATAGTTAATTTTGATATACTAACAATATAAGATATTTTACATAATTATCAATCATCTCTGTTCTTTTAAATAATCATTTTGCGGTTAATATAAAAAATAATTATTTTTGACGTAGTGTTATATAATTAAATATAATACATCAAAATTTTAATTTTATTATAATTGTATATATTATTTAATTATTATCGGGTCAAACGATTCAACCAGTGACTCATTAGTTGAACCATTAACCCAATAACCCAGTAATTTAGCCGGATCGATTATCGGTTCTGTTCTGATAACTATTGATAAATTCAATAGAAATTATATTATTTTCCAACAAAATTATTTATATTCATTTCATATTCATTAAAATGTTAATTATTTAAATTCTAATAAATTCTAAATTATTTTCAAATATTTTTTTTGTATTTTTCTTGGAGTTAAGGTCGTTCAAATTTTTAAAGATTGTGATTGTTATAAATTGTGCTTGAATCAAGTTTTTATTTTGATAAATTGTGGTTTGAAACTAAAATTTTTGAACATTTTCTATTTGGTCTATATCTTTTTCTTGCTTATTCGTAAATTATGGTTTAGAACTAAAATAATAAAAGTTGTTTGTTTAACGATAAATAGTGAATTAATCCCACAATGGATAAATATTTTCAATTAAAATATAAAATAAATATAACAAATTTTGTTTTAAGCCAAACACTATTTGTGTGATTTTTTTTAAAATACTTTTTTCTTGGGACCAAAATCGAGTGGTTCAAGCCTGATTTTGGTGTAAATCGAGTGAAAAAATCGATTTGGAATGAAAATCGAGAGAGTGAGCCCTTATTTTGTTGCATCATAAAAATCGATGTGAGCCCACTCGATTTTGGTTTGGTCCCCAGTATAAATAAGTAGCATATTTTTATCTCTTTCCCGCACATTTCTTACTCTTTTTACACACCTCTCGATTCACTCTCGCTCACTAAGCTCACTCACCAGGTTCAATTCATTACATAGGACTAGTGGTGTCAATATGTTTGGCTTTATAGGGCTTTGGCTCTACTTTATAGGGCCAGAAGAATAAAAAGCCCTTTAACTAATAGGGTCAAATTTTTAAAAAGCCCTCAGGGCCAAAAATCCTCATGGGCCAAAAGCCCTAGGGCCAACCCATGGGTTACCTAATTCTCTTTTTTTTTTTTTACATTCTCTATTTCAACAACACACATAAAACTTATTAAAAGTCATTAATTTGTTTTATCCCTTTATTTTTATGCTTGAAAAATAAATGTTAATAATGTACATTGATCATATTAAATCCAACTTTTAACTATATATATCAAGAAATCAAACATGACATTTACTATCTCATCACCCTTTTTCTTACTCTCTAGAATTTACCATCAAGAATGTCTCTAAAAAATTAAAATAAAGTTTATACAAAAATTCATCATCTAAAATCATGAATGTTGAGGGAGATGCATCGTTGCTGTTGACACTTCTTCTTCTTCATGAATTTCACCAATTTCATCATCTAAAATCAACCAATTAAAAAACAGTTAGAAATTCAATTTAAAATATTATTTGAAAAAAATAGTATAAATATTTACCATCATGATTTGGAACAAATCCACGTAACCAACTCCTTGTGCAAATAAGCATTTGGACATGCTCATGAAGAGTGGAACTTCGATATTTTGTT
The DNA here is from genome assembly GCF_003086295.3 of Arachis hypogaea. Lineage (NCBI taxonomy): Eukaryota > Viridiplantae > Streptophyta > Magnoliopsida > Fabales > Fabaceae > Arachis > Arachis hypogaea. The sequence goes on along the minus strand of NC_092054.1, from coordinate 45,488,032 downwards.
AAAACACGTCCACCAATACTGAATGCAGACTCAGATGCTACCGTAGTGATGGGAATACTTAAAACATCTCTGGTCATAACTGACAGAGTGGGAAACCTATCCTCATTAATCTTCCAAAAATTCAGCACATCATACTTCAAATCATCTTCATTGGTGTGAATCAAACCTTCTTTTAGATAAATCTCTAATTCATCTTTATCCTTGGAAGTTTGGGTTTCACAGTCAAATTCTCTGAACTCCTAAAAGATATAGTATAAAGATTATTTAAGTAACGAATAAACATAATAGGAGAAAAATAATACTATATTAAAATTAAATACCTTCATCACTATTTTGCTCTTCTTTGTAAGCCTTCCTTCTTCAGGTGACATAGGAGATTGATTACTACTTTGAGAAATTGTTGAACCACCAAAAGTATTTATGTACTCTCCATACAACCTTTTAAATTTCTCCAATACTTCATTTGCCTTCAATTCAAAGGTTGAAGGATCTAGTTTTTTGTAACAAAACCTCAAGAACTTTAACTTTAATCGAGGATCAAGAATTGCCCCAAAAGCTAAGACAGTGCTATAATCCTTCCAATATTTATCAAACTTCATCTTCATTCTGAAAGCCATGTTCATAATAACAACATCATCACAATTTTCATTATTTTCCAAAAGACATTCAATTTTCCAAACTTGCATAAAATACAAATTTGATGTTGGATATGATGAACCCGAAATGAGGTTTGTAGTTTCATAAAATGGCTCTAAAAATTCACACATTTTTTTTGCTAAGCTCCATTCTTCATTTGTCGGACAATCTTTATAAGCTCCATCTACAACACTAAGGATGTCAAACGCTTTTTCAAATTTAATTGCACTTTCCAACATCATATATGTAGAATTCCATCGAGTTGGAACGTCTGATTTTAGACCAACACCTTCTTCAATTTCTGCTTGCTGCACACAATCTTTAAATTTCATCATTCTCCCATCAGAAGCTTTCACATACTTCACACTCTCTCTGATTTTAAATAAAGCTCCAACAGCCACCTTTAACCCTTCTTGCACAATCAAATTTAAAATGTGAGCGGAGCAACGCACATGAAAATATTCTCCATCGCAAAGCAAACTATTCTGCTTACGTAGATGAGTTTTTAAGATGTTTTGCATGTTGTCATTTGCAAAAGCATTATCTAAAGTAATAGAGAATACTTTCTTATCAATACCCCATTGCTTCAAAGAGTTAAATAAGACTGCTTCCATATCGGTTCCAGTATGGGGAGGAATCATTCGACAAAAATTCAAAATCTTACTCACTAGTCGCCAATTCTCATCAACAAAATGAGCTGTCAGACAAATATATCCTTCAGTGGTAGATGCTGTCCACACATCAGATGTCAAACAAATTCTATTAGGTATCCTAGACATCTTCTGCCTCAATTTCTCTTTCTCTGTTGAATAAATCATTTGAAGATCTGAAACTAAAGTGTTTCTAGAAGGCATTATAATCGTTGGACTAATGTAATTAATCCAATCTCTAATACCCTCATACTCAACAAAGCTGAACGCAAGATCATGTTTTGCTATAGCTTGAGCGAGTTTTTTTCTATGAACATGCTGATTAATTTTGGTTGGCAGACTCTCTATATCATCATCAAATCTAATATTGAGAGGTATAGATTTACAAGAAACTATGTGACGACTTAGATGAGAAGTCCCGTAACCATTCTTAGTTTTTGGATTTTTTCCAATTTTGTATTCACGATGACAAAAATTGCATTCAGCCTTTTCAATACCATCTATGTCTTTTCCAATCTTCTTAAAAAATCTCCAAACATTAGATTTTTTACCAGAATCAATACTACCAGAAGCTTGAACAGGAGTCTCAGAAACAATCTCATCATCCATGTTTATAAATTTCCTAATCATATCCAAATAATGTATATTAAAATTCTATAGCAACAACAACAACATTCATTAATTCATATTAATTATTCATCTCTGAAGTTTCAATAAGAAGTAATTGAAGAGAAAACAGTAACAATCAATCAAACAAGCAAAGCATGTATTAGGATTTAGGAACGGAAAAGCAAGAGAAGCTGAAACATAGGCCGAAAAAAGTATCATCCCACCAGCAGACACAAGTATCAAAAGCATAATCTCAATTTCACACCAACAAAATTATAGACTGCAAAATCAGTCTACACTACATAAGCATCAAATCACAAATTTCTTATAATTTAAAATCAAAAGATGTCATAATAGAAAATTTCGGAATCCTTTAACAATATAACTTTGTGATCAGCTGCCCTTTTATTTTTTTGTTAAAAAGATAAAGTTATTTCTTAAATTTAGACCAAGAAGCCTTTAATTAAATAAATGAAGATAGAATCTTAAAGAAAGTCACATATGAAACAAGTGGTGGAAAATAGACAATAAGAATCTTAAAGAAAGTCATAAGTCACATATGGAACAAGTGGTGGAAAATAGACAATAAGAATCTTAAAGAAAGTCACATATGGAAAGGGAGGCCAAAAGACAAAACAATGTTACGTTACTGTAATTTAAAACCAAGAAAGTGCATTGAATAGTCAACAAAAAACTAGTGTTTTCCAAATATTAAAACCTCAGACCTTTTGGTTTATTAGTTCAAGCCCTGAAGCAAAATTCTCCAACCTAGCAAGATCATGTTACCACTAAATCAAACTGAGTGCCTTTTACAAATCCCAAAAAAATTATAACAGTGAACTTTATCTGCCGGATTGAAAGCTTTTAATAGTATGAAATTGATAAATCGTGTTTAGCATTGTAATTTTTCTTGGACCTATAAATTTATTATTTCAATTCTTAAAGAATTAAAGCACCAAAAAAATCTGAACTCTCTTCTTATATAAGCCAAAGTAAGTTTACTTGATGGAGTCAATGATATGAAACAAATTAAAGAGAGAAGACTAAGTATAACTATAGAATGCAAGTTAGCAAACTAAAATATTAGAGACAAAGATGTCAAAACCTTGAGTGTGACAGAGAGAGTTAAGTTTGTGGAGGATAACCAAGCACAGAGATTTGTAGATGCAGCAGTTACATTCAATAGCATCATTTTAGAAGCTAAGTATGGAAAAATTACTTGAATATCTCAGACTTCCTGCATGTGCTTTGAATTTTGAAAGGGTCTGCAGAAGCCGCCACAAGCCCACAATCAATAATTTTCTTGTCTTCCCCTAAATGAACGGCAATTCAATATCACACTCTCATGAGTATGATTTATCATCACTATTAGAATTAGGAATAATACATACATGTCACTTATCACTTATGCAACTGATTTACTTAGAAAACTAAAAACAAGGAAGTTTGTGGTGGTAATGAAAGATAAAAGATAACGAGAAAATTAAACATGAAAGACATCAATGCAAGTTGTTAACAAAGTCAATTAGTAATGACAAAAATATACTATCAACAATCAAGGAACTTCACTGTGAAGTAGTAACAACTAACAAGAGACAAAATAGTTCAGTTTGTGGAATTTATGTAATGAAGCAGAGAGGCTACTCTGCATAACAAAGTGCACAGAAATCAATATATGCTCGGTTGAAGTTGCAATTTGCAAATACTTATTTTTCAAAACAATACCAGTTCTACAATTTAAAAATTTCTAATTAGTTATCAACAATCCAAGTAATTAGTTATCAACAATTTAAAAATTTTGTTTGATTTATTATGCCATTACCCATTCTCATGAAACTCATCCAAATATGAAGATAATGAATCAAAAACATCATAGAAAGAAAATATGGAATAGACAGAAGCTAAACAATCCAACAGTTAATCATGCTAAGCAACAATACCAAAATCACATTAAACATGTTTAAAATCAGAATAATTGCTTATGTAGGAATCAAATAGCAGATTATTGAAAAATGGTAACTAAAACTCAACTTTGATTCTCAATTCTATAATCTCCTTTTGGGAAAAAATTAAAAACAAGTTCATAGTTCACAGTCTATAATTCATAGTTCAACTATTTTGAAATCAATTAACAACAGTCAACAGAATTAAAATGGGTGATGCAATTGCAAACAAACAAAGAAGAAACTCAGAGAGGGATAGAAAACAAAGAAACCCACCTCTGAATCTCTGATTCCGCGTGAGCGAGGAGAAGTAGCCACGGATTTCGTAGGTAGAAGTGTAGAACGCAGATCCTTTCACAGTTCACCGTTTCAACGCAAATTCTTTCACAATTTCACCCTTTCAACGCGTTCTCTGGTCAGGGTCTCAGCCTCTCAGGGAGGAGAAGCTTAGATTTAGGGCTTGGAGGGCTTATAGGGCCAGCCCTGTTTTGCTTTTTTGTTGGCAGGGCTGAATTAAGGTTGGGCTTACAAAATATCATTTTATAATTTTTAGGGCTGTGGGCTAAAATTTTTTTGGAGGGTTGAGGGCCAGCCCTAAGGTTTGGGCTAAATTGACACTTCTACATAGGACAACTAATCGCTTAGACACAACTAACTAAAACACTTTCACGTATCTCAAGCAATTGTAACTGTTCTAACAAAAGACGCTATCGGAGGATTTGTTAGTCAAATTGGTCCCTACTTTACTGGGTTATACCTATCAATCTGTGGACAAATGCAACAATAACAATGTCTCAATTTATGCAAGAAACTGTTAAATTACATACATAAAAAAGACAATAACCATATGAGACAATAGTTACCTTACGGCTAGGGAAAATGTCAGAATCTGTCTTTCTGGTGGACACCACTGAGAAAATCTATTGTAGATCCACGAGACTGACGAGCGGATAAATATCGGTAAACATTATCAAAAATATTTTTCCAAATCAAAGTCGCAAGTATAGTCTTGACCGACAAGATTTCCGCTAATCAGAGTTAAAAAGTGAGTCACAATCAAATTCAATAACTGGGAGTAGAATCCCGAGTCGTTTTCCAAGGAGTTGACACAAGATGCGATTTATTGGTTAGGATTTCCTAGAGGTTTTCGAAGTTGGAAACAAGAAAAATAAATAACTAGAAATTAGAGCAATACATAACTATCGAGAGTTGTAAAATAATCAATATAAAAGGTCTTGGTTAGGGGTGAGAATCGGAATTTCTATCCTTATTGTCTTTCCCCAAGTGTGATGGTAAAAGCTCATTGATATCACTTAGTTATCCTTTAACGATTGAAGGAAAGTCAAGTGAAACAATTAACTTTAGCTCACAAGTCCTAGTCACTTCATAGAGAAGAACTAGAGTTGGTGAGTTTCAAGCTAATTGGCAATCTTCATTTACCAATCAACACCTGAATATAACAATTCAAGTGGCTCCGATTACTCAACCCCAAACCAAGCAAAAAAATCTACTCCATGATCGTGGATGACATTTCTTCAAATACTTGGTGAGCGAAAATAAAAGACATGATAAAAAATAGGAAAATAATTCAATTTAAATTACCACTGAAAATAATTAAAAAGAACAAAATAAGCAATAACAATAAATATGGAAATAACTCAATGCATTAACAAAATTCAATAGTAACAAGATCCAAACATGAATTCAAGTAACCAAATAGAGAAGAGTAATAAAGGAATTAGCGGAGAAAACTATAAGGAAAATGACTCTAAATGAAGGTAGCCACAACTTCTCCCAATATCCAAGTGAAAGTAAAACTAAGAATACCAAAAACCCTAGAGAGAAGTAGGAGTTTCTATCACTAAAATTCAAAACTCAAAAAACTAAGCTAAAGTGAACTGTCTTCAGTCTCAGCCCCATCCTAGCCTCTAGTCTGTATTTTCGGGCCTAAAACTGGGTCCAAATCAGCCCAGAAATTGCCCCCAACGTATTCCTTTAATTGCAGCACGTGACGCTCGTCACGCATACGCGTCAGCCACGTGTACGCGTTGGTGGGCTCTGCAAAAGGTCACGCGTACGCATCAGTCACGCGTACACGTCAGTGGTCAATGCTCCTGGTCACGCGTCCGCATCAGTCACGCATACGCGTCGCTTGAAAGATTGCTTGATCACGCGTATGCTTCAGCAATGCGTATGCGTCGCTTCCAGCTTCTCAAATCTTCAAATTCTTGTGTTCCTTCCATTTTAGCAAGCTTCCTCTTCATCCTCTATGCCATTCCTTCTCTATAAATCCTGTAATCACTTAACGCACATATCACGGCATCGAATGATAATAACAGAGGATTAAAAATTAGCGATTTAAAGGCCTAGGAAGTATGTTTTCAATTTTAGCACAAAATTAGGAAGGAAACTTAAAAACATGCAATTTACATGAATAAGTGTGAGAAAAGTTGACAAAACCCACTCAATTTGATCCAAAATATACCATAAAATAGTGGTTTATCAAATCTTTCCATACTTAAATATTAGCATGTTCTCATGCTAAGCTCAATGGAACCAAAAGAGTGAAAGGAGAATGGTGAGACTTATGCAGTGCAACTTATCTATATGAATGCAACTACATGCTAAATGCTTCTACCTACTTGGTTAAAAGTAAATAAATTCTCCAAGAACAAAAATGAACTGGATTTCACTAATTCAAATCTCAAAATAAAGTACAAGTAGACTTGCAAGAAGAAAGCTCGTGAAAGCCGGGAACAAAGAATCGAGCACTGAACCCTCTCCGGAAGTGTATACACTCTAATCACTCTAGTGTTTGAGGGTCGATTCTCTCGGTTCTCTACTAATCATGCTTTCTAAGGCTTGCTCTTCTTCTACCAATCAACAAAATTTAATGCACGAATACACATATCAAGAGGTCTTTTCAAGGGTTATAATGGGGTTAGGGTCAAGGTAGGAATGTATTTGGTTAAGTGGATTAAAATCCGAATCCTTGATTAACCTAAACTTCCCACCTAACCTAAGATACTCTATGTAATTACAATGCAAATCCTAACTACCCATTGACTATCTTTACACACATTCACGTACCTTGATATTTTTGAATACAAATCATATGCATTGATATCATTATTTACCTTGGGGCATTTTGTTCCCTTTTTATTGCTTTCTCTTTTTTTGTCTTTTTCTTTTTTTCTTTTTTTCTTTTTTGATATGTATATATGGTAGAGAATATATATATATATATATATATATATATATATACACACAATGAGTTAATGCATATGATCAAAGTATTGGATGCATGAACAAGTGCCCAAACTATTTTCATATAAGAATATAAAATACCCGATTCCCAAACCAAGTATTTTCCAACCCAATTTTCTCACACTTAATTCATGTACACTCTCACTAGTCTAAGCTAACCAAGGATTCAAATTAGGGACATTTATTATTTTTCGCTTAGAGTTAATGATGTGCTAAAATAAAGAATAAATGGGATAACATAGGCTCAACATTGGGTTGCAAAGGGTGATGAAAGGGTAAGGCCATATGGGTGTGTGAGCTATAGTGAAACAAAGGCCTCAATCAAATAAGTGCATGCATATATCAAACAATGGAAATATAGAATCAAGCAAGAAAAAGATCACAATTTTAGAGAGAACAACACACAAAATAAAATATTGGTTGATAAGATACAACCAATCAAATAGGTTCAAAAGCTCACTAAGTTTGTGTGTTCGAGCTCTAAAACCATGTTCCAAATTAAATTTCTTCAAGCAATTTCAACAAAAATTTTAATTCAAATTAGTGAAATGCTCTAAAATAGATTCTTGGACAAGAAATTATCATTTCAACCAAGTAGTACCTAAATACAAGCAACTAACTACACATGCAAGTTATCCTATCTAACAAAAGAAAATTAAAATATTGGTGTTGAGAGAAAAGAGAGTTGTTACCTTCGGGAGTCAGTTACCGAGCTTCCCACACTTAAAGCTTGGCACGGTCCTTCGTGCCATCAGTGATGAGCAATGTGGGGTTGGAATCATCACTTCCACTGTCCGGCTCATTATTGCCTTCCATGCTGTGATTTGAAGTGGATTCTGGAGTGTCGGGCTCTTTTGGAAAAGGGTTAATACAACCAACGAGCTCCTTCAAGTAGTTGTAGCAGCGCTTGTTGCAGCACTCAATCTGCTCAATCCACCGGCCTTGCCGGTCTACCTTCTCAAGGAGTTTAAGTAGCAACTGGTGGGTGGATGGTGGTGGTGCATATGGTGTCCATGATGGCGGAGTGGAGGATGATGGAGCTTCGAAAGAAGGGTCCTCATTTCGGCTCACGGGTGGAACTGGAGGCCTAACATCTTTTTCATTTGGGACAGTTTCGTCGTCCCTAGGAATCATGGTCTTCACATCCCCAGCCTTATCGAAAACTCCCGACGCAGACACCAAGTCTGTAACCAATGCGAAAAAAGGTAGGTTGCCAACTATTTGCACTCGGCTCATGGCTTGTCGAATGAGTCGTGAAAAGTTGAGAGGTTTCTCTGTGAGGATGCACCAAACAAGAATGGCCATGTCTGCAGTGATAGTGGACTCATGAGGCTCAGCAATATATAGTGGGACATGATCTGCGCCCACACTCAAGCCTCCATAGTGAGCTCCTGTGTTGAGATGCCTTTGGGTTGAGCCCTGCCTCTTCCAGGGATCCACTCGCTTCCGAGTTGAGCAATGACCCTAAGGATGGGATCCCAAACAATATCGAATCTCTTGCGCTCAAGTTATGCTTCTTGATAGGTATCCATCCCATCCGAACTTGGTAAAAGATCAAATGCCCGCTGAATTTCATCTTCTGAGATAGGAACTTGCTTTTGGCACACAAAAACTTATTGAAGGGTAGGCGAATGATAATTGGCATAGAATTCAACTACCGAAGAGAGATTAACTTTGCTCGGCGTCTGGTTTAAGAATCCCCAATGCCGCCTCTCGATGCGGAGTACCACAAATTGCACGAAATGTTTTGGAAGAAGTAGGAGGTGCTCATTGTGGTAGTTTCTCTCTACCAATATGGGAACATCTGCTCACAATAATGGTTAGTGAATCTTGTGGGGTCCTTTACGGGAAATTCCTTCTCCGCTTCATCAACTCGGATGGTCATCTTCACCCGCTTAGAAGGTGGCCTGACCTTTAAGGAGGTTTGCGCCTTAGCCTATGCTCTTTTAGTTGCCTTCTTCGCCAGTGTCTTGTTAGAAGCCTTCTCTTTTCCTTTCTTGATGGTCATCCTGAAAAAAGAAGAAAAAGAAGGAATCTTAAACTCAGAGAGATAAACATCGGAATTAGGAAAATGTAAGTGAGAATGAATGCCAAAGAAAAGGAAAGTGTCTGAAATACATGGTAGCTACAGCATGCAAGTAAGACATCAATTAAAATCATGAAGGCATGTCACTAACACTAGATGCAAGAGGGATAGAAGCATGCAAGTATAAAGCATGAAAAGAATAGTTCAAGCATCAATAACAACAATGATAATCACATGTAGAGTAAGCACACAATAATGAGCATTTTTATGATGAAAAATAATGGATACCAAGCTCAATGCGCATGTATTGCAAGTGTTGTGAAAAAGAAGCACTAAGTTGCAAGAGTAAGATAAAAAATAAATCAAGATATCATTAGTGCTTTTTCACAAACACTTGGTGTGTATATTATAAGCAAGAAGCAAGTTAAGAAATCCAAATGTGTAATAAACCCAAAATAGAATGCCAATTATCAAAGCAATACCACATAACACAAACAAGCTAAGAAATATCAAAATAATCCACCAATTCACAGAATATTCAAGTTGAAATTCCAACACCAATAATAAAAATGAAAAGAGAGGAAAGAACTAAAAGGAAATTACAAATAACAAAACTAATATGCAATTGAGAACAATAAAAAGTATTCGAATGTAATAAACAAAAGAAGAATTAAAGAGTAAAAGAAAGTAAGAAAAGAAACCTTGAAAAGAAGATGAAAAGAGGATGATAAATGTAAGTAAGAAGAAGAGAAGATGGGTGAGAAGAGAAAAGAAAAAGAAGAAAAGAAAAGAAGTTTGGATCGCCGGAGGTGGTGGTCGCCGGTGGTGGTGGAAGAGGGGAAGAAAGAAAGAAGAAAGAAGAAACTAGGAAGAAGAAAGAAGAAGGATTAGAATTAGAAGAGAGAAAAGAGGAATGAAAGGGACTGGGCGGTGCGAGGATTAAATTGAATCCGTGCTTTGACGCGTGCGCGTCATCCACACGTACGCGTGGTATGCTCTAAAGTGAAAGTGACGCATAAGCGTCGGTCACGCGTACTGGTGCACGTAGATTAACTCTGCACAACTGAACCAGCAAGTGCACTGGGTCGTCCAAGTAATACCTGAGTGAGTTAGGGTCGATCCCACGAGGATTGTTGTTTTGAAGCAAGCTATGGACACCTTGTAGATCTTTGTCAGATGATTAGAAAATATAGTTTGTTGAGATAAGCGCATAAAACATAAATAGGAATGAAATTACTTAATTTGAGTGAAAACAGTGATAAGAGAACGATTGAGGCTTCGAAGATGCTTCATTCTTCTGGATCAACCTTTCATACTGTCTTTCTCCAACTGTGAGTGATTCCATCCATGGCAGGCTATAAGTGATCAATGCCGTACGGTCGCGGCCGCTGAATCTTCCTCTAAGGCTGAACGCCAAGTTTAGTGTGCGTCTAGTCTGCGTGAGGGTGAAGATCCTGCAGTTCACTTCCTTGATGATCCTACTCAAAATGCCACAGACAAGGTCGAATCTTCCGGATTAGAGAATGATGCAGGTTTGATTCTAGCCTCTACCACGAAGACCTTAATCTCCCCATACCTCGGCTGAACTGGTGTCTTGAGAAGTCCCCAACGAAGTCGTCGATTAACCATCTAAGAGATGTATAATCAAGCTGGTGGTTCAGTGATCTCGGGTTAGGACTCACACTAAACCCATGTAGAATGAAGATGATTCTCACGGATCATCCCATTCATAAGGTTGAAGAACGAAGATACATCTTAGAATAAAGTCACACACGAATTGAATAGAACAGTAGTACTTTTATTAATCCATGAAAATCAGCAAAGCTCCTAACCTTAACCTAGGAAGTTTAGTGACTCATACTGTACATAGTGGTGTTTGAAAATAATGGGGGAGGAAGAAGATCCTAAACATGGTTGATCTTCTCCTATATATACTAGTCTAGTAACTAAGGGTTACAGAAATATGATAAATTAGTCTAATAGTGCAAAAATCCTCTTCTTGGGCCCACTTGGTGAGTGTTTGGGCTGAGCTTGAGTGTCTCCCACGTGATAATGTCCCTTCGGGGCATTGAACGCTAGCTAGGGACCCCCTTTTGGGCGTTGAACTCCAGTTGCTCCCTTGTGGGTGCTGGATGCCAGTAATGGGGCTGGTGGCTGGCGTTGAACACCAGTTTTGGGCCTTCAATTCCGAAACAGAGTTTGGACTATTATATATTTTTGGAAAGTCCTGGATGTTAGCTTTCCATAGCTGTTGAGAGCGCGCCATTTGGACTTTTGTAGCTCTAGAAAACCTCCTTCGAGTGCACAGAGGTCAGATTCTGACAACATCTGCAGTCCTTTGCTTCTGCATCAGACTTCTGCTGAAACTTCTCAATTTCAGCCAGAAAATACCTGAAATTGCATGAAAACACACAAACTCAAAGTAGAATCCAAAAATGTGAATTTTTCCCTAAAACCTATGAAAACTTAATAAAACTTAAACAAAACATACTAAAAACTATATGAAAACACTGCCAAAAAGCGTATAAAATATTCGCTCATCAAAACACCAAACTTAAACTATTGCTTGTCCCCAAGCAACTAAAAACAAAGTAGGATAAAAAGAAATATAAGGAAGTAATAAATTTCAGAGTTCTCAATGAAGCTTAGTTTCAAATAGATGAGTGGGACTAGTAACTTTTTGCTTCTGAATAGTTTTGGCATCTTAATTTCCATTTGAGGCTCGGAAGGATTGGCATCTTTAGGAAATTAGAATCCAGATGATATTATTGATTTTCATAGTTAAGCTCTTTTTGATTCTTGAACACAACTTCTTTAGAGTCTTGGCCGTGATCCTAAGCACTTTGTTATCCAGTATTACCACTGGATACATAAATGTGACAGACACTTTAACTGGGTGAACCCCTTAGGATTGTGACTCGGCTTTACTAGAGTCCCCAGTCAGTGGTGTCCAGGGTTCTTAAGCACACTCTTTGCTTTGGACCACGACTTTAACTACTCAGTCTCAAGTTTTTAACTTGACACCTTTGCACCACAAGCACATAGTTAGGGATCCAGCTCAATTGAGTTGTTTAGGCTAAGATATTTCTTTTAGGCCCTCCTAATTATTGATGCTCAAAGTCTTGGATCCTTTTGCCCTTGCCTTTTGGTTTAAAGGGTTATTGGCTTTTCGCTCTTACCTTTTGGTTTTAAGAGCTATTCACTTTTTTTGCTTTTTATTTCTTTTTCTACTTGCTTTTTTTTCGCATATCTATATTTTTTTTATTTTATTGATTTTTTGCTACTTTTTCTTGATTCAAAAATCAATTTTTAAATTTTTTAGATCATCAATAATATTTCACTTTTATCATCACTCTTTCAAGAGCCAACATTCTTAAACTCTAACTTCAAATATGCACTATTTATTCATACATTCAGAAAACAAAAGCAATGCCACCACATCATGTAATTGAACTACTCTTATGATAAACTTGAAATTCATGCATGTTAATTTTCTTTTTCAATTAAAAATAATTTTTCTTTTAAGCAAGTTGAGAGATTCATAGAATATTTCAAAACTTTAAGATATAAAGACAGATGATCATGCACTAGAAACAGACAATAAAATAAAATACATGGAAAACAGAAAATTAAAATAAACAACAGGGGGTGTAAAAGTAATGAATCCACCTTAGTGATGGAGGAAACTACTCCCTCTAGAGGATCCAATGGAGTGCTTGATCTCTTCTATGTCATGCCCCTACCTCTGTTGTTCTTCCTTTATCACTCTTTGTTCCTCCTTCATGGCTTTTTGATCTTCTCTTATGTCATGGAGGATGGTGGAGTGTTCTTGATGTTCCATCCTCAGTTGACCCATGCTAGTACTTAGTTCTCTAAGAGAAGTGTACAAATGATCCCAATAGCATTGAGGAGGAAAATGCATCTCTTGAGACATCTCAGGGATTTCTTGTTGAGGTGGTTGCACATGCTCTTGTGCATGCTCTCTTACATGCTTCATTCTCTTCTTAGTGATGAGCTTGTCCTCCTCAATAGGAATGTCTCCTTCTATGACAATTCTAGCTAAATTGCATAGGTGACAGATAAGGTGGGGAATGCCAACCTTGCTAAGGTGGAGGGCTTCCCAGCTATTTGTACAACTCTTGAGGTATTACCTCATGTACCTCCACCTCACTTCCAATCATGATGCAATGAATCATGATGGCTCTGTCAATGGTCACTTGTGACCGATTGCTAGTAGGGATAATAGAGTGTTGGATGAATTCCAACCATCCTCTAGCTATATGCTTGAGGTCAAGCCTTCTTAGTTGGATAGGCATGCCTTGAGCATCCCTCTTCCATTGGGCTCCTTCCACACAAATGTCTGTGAGGACTTTGATCCAGCCTTTAGTCAAAGTTGACCCTCCTAGTGTAAGGATGTGGGTCTCCTTGTATTAGTGGTAGATTGAGCGCCAACTTTACACTTTTCGGGCTGAAGTCCAGGAGACGCCCTCGGACCATGGTGCTCCAATTTTTGGGATTAGGGTTCACACTAGTGTCATGGTTTTTAGTAACCCATGGATTAGCATAGAACTCTTGCACCATTAAGATCCCAACTTCTGGGATTGGATTAGTTAGGACTTTCCAACCTCTCCTCCGGATTTTTCTTTGGATCTCTGGGTACTCATTCTTTTTTAGCTTAAAGGAGACTTCAGGAATCACCTTTTTCTTTACCACTACTTCATAGAAGTTGTCTTGATAGGCTTTGGTGATGAATCTCTCCATCTCCCAAGATTCGGAGGTGGAAGAAACTGCTTTTCCTTTCCTCTTTCTAGAGGATTCTCCAACCTTGGGTGCCATAGGCATGAATGGAAAGCAAAAAGTAAGGCTTTTCCAATACCAAACTTAAAAGTTTTGCTCGTTCTTGAGCAAAATAAGAAGGAAAAAGTAGAAGAAGAAGGGAATAGAGGAGATGGAGGGAGATAGTGGGTTCGGCCAAAAGAGTGTTTAAATGTATGGATGTTGTGTATAGGAAGGGTAGGAAGAAGGGTATATATAGGGGATAGGATGGGGTAGGGTTCGGTTATGTGAGGGAATTGGGTGGGAAATTTTGAATTTGGAGTGGGTGGGGGTTGGTAGGAGTTATGATGGGTTTGGGAAGTGAGATGGATGTGATTAGGTTAGGGTTTATAGAGAAGAGTGTGTGGGAAAGAGAGAAAGTAAGAAAGAGAAGAAGTGGGGTAGGTGCGGAATCTGTGAGACCCACTGATCCTGAAGGGTTAGGGAATTCGAGTTCCCTGCCTCCTTGTGGGCGTTGAACGCCCAGCTCTATGTTCCTGGCTGGCGTTCAACGTCAGCTATGTACCTCTAAGTGGGTGTCGAACACCCAGTAGGGTGCTCCTGCCTGGCGTTCAATGCCAGGTCTCTGCCCCCTGGCTGGTGTTCAACGGTAGCATTGTGCTCCCTAGCTAGCGTTCAACGCCAACACTGTGCTCCCTGACTGGCGTTCAATGCCAGCAAAGTCTCTGCTCCATGGTGTTCTGTTTTCAGCTCTGACTTTTTCTATTTCTGTTCTAACTACTGCACATGATCATAAACTCAAACAAAACATGAAAATTAAACTAATATGACTTAAATAAACTTTAAAGAAAAGTAAGAAAACATTAATTATTGATGGGTTACCTCCCAACAAACGCTTCTTTAACGTCACTAGCTTGACAGTTAGCTCCTTATGGAGGTGTATAGGGGCTCAGAATTTCGTCCCTTATAGTGAATTTCTTGCCTGTGCTCTCATGGATAAGTTCCACATGTTCCAGAGACAGGATCCTACACACAATGTGCAGGATGACTGTATTGTCTATGAAGACAACTCTCATGCCAGGTGAGAGGTCTTCAGTGGAAATTTTCTTGTCCCTCCAGTCTTTAGGTACTTTCTTCTTAGTACCTTTGTTCTCAGTGTTTGATAATGGCTGCCCAACACCAAACTTAGAATTAGTGTTTGGACACTCTGTATAACTCTTCATTGAGAGAGAAGGTTGAAGCACTTCATGTTTATGAATAGTGCTTCCTTCAGCTGAGGTAGAATGAGGTTTATGAACCTTGAATACAAGATAGTCCTCATTTAATTGCAAGACTGGTTCTCCTCTATCTACATCAATCACAGCCTTGGCTGTGGCTAGCTAGGAAGAGTCTTCCAAGGATGATGGATTCATCCTCTTCCTCCACAGTATCCAGGATTATGAAGTCAGTAGGATGTAAAGGTCTTTAACTTTTACTAAGACATCCTCTACTAGTTCATAAGCTTTTTTCATGGACTTGTCTGCCATCTCTAGAGAGATTCTTGCAGCTTGTACCTCAAAGATTCCCAACCTCTCCATTACACAGAGAGGCATGAGGTTTATGCTTGACCGTAGGTCACACAGAGCCTTATCAAAGGTCATTGTGCCTATGGTTCAAGGGATTAAGAAGCATCTAGGATCTGGCTTCTTCTAAGGGAACTTATGCTGAACCAAGGCATTGAGCTCTCTGGTTAGCACTGGAGGTTCTTCCTCTAATGGCACTGTGCCAAACAACTTGGCATTCAGTTTCATCAGAATTCCTAGGTACCGAATAATTTGCTCTTCCCTAGTTTTCTCTTCCTCATCAGAGGAGGAGTACTCTGCAGATTCTATGATCTTTAACCAAGCATTTAAGAGAACTTCAATGGACTCCTCATGAACCTTGGGTTCTATCAGTTCTTCAATAGGGAAGTTCTCAGTGGGCATAGGGTTGCCAACTATCCCTATTATGGCATTCAATGCCAGAACTTGCGTGTCTTTGGGCGTTGAACGCCCAGCTTGAATACCTTCACTGGGGTTCAACCCCAGTTGTTCTATCAGCTTCTCTGCCACTTTGTGTGTTGGACGCCAAGTAGGGGTTTTCTTACTGGCGTTCAACGCCACCTTAAGTGCCAATTTGGGCGTTGAACGCCCAATAAGGTCTTCCTTACTGGCGTTCAACGCCGGCTTGTCCTCCTCAGATTCGGCCTCAACCTCTGTGGTGATGGCCTTGCACTCTTCTATTGGGTTTACTTCAGTGTTACTAGGAAGAGTGTTAGGAGGAGTCTTAGGGATTCTCTTGCTCAGCTGACCAACTTGTACCTCCAGATTTCTGATGGAAGATCTTGTTTCAGTTATGAAACTATGAGTGGTCTTTGAGAGGTTGGAAACTATTGTGACTAGGTCAGAAAGGCTCTGCCTAGGAGTTTCCAAGTGTTGCTGAGAAGATGGGAATGGTGGTCTGTTGTGGAACCTATTCTGGGTTCTTCCACCTTGATTATTATTAAAGCCTTGCTGAGGCTTCTGTTGATCATTCCATGAAAGGTTATGATGATTCCTCCATGAAAGGTTGTAGGTATTTTCATAGGATTCTCCCATGTAATTCACCTCCTCCAGTGAAGGTTGATCTGAATCATAAGCTTTTCCTTCATAGGAGGCTGCTTGAGTGCTGCCAGTTGCAGCTTGTGATCCAGTCAAATGTTGAGAGATCATATTGACCTGTTGGGTCAAGATCTTGTTCTGAGCCAATATGGCATTCAGAGTATCAACCTCTAGAACTCCTTTCTTCTGGGCCACCTCATTGTTCATAGGATTTCTCTTAGAAGTGTACATGAATTAGTTATTTGTAACCATTTCAATGAGTTCATGTGCCTCTGCAGGCATTTTCTTTAGCTGGAGTGATCCTCCAGCAGAATGATCCAAGGACATCTTGGATATCTCAGATAAGCCATCATAGAAGATTCATAGGATAGACCAGTTTGAGAGCATGTCAGCAGGACACCTCCTGATCAGTTGCTTGTATCTTTCCCAAGCTTCATAGAGGGAGTCATCCTCTTTTTGTCTGAAGGTTTGAACTTCCATCTTGAGCTTGCTCATCTTTTGGGGTCGAAAGAACTTGGCCAAGAAAGCATTGACCAACTTTTTTCAAGAGTCTAGGCTTTCCTTAGGTTGAGAATCTAACCATATCTTGGCTCTATCTCTGACAGCAAAAGGGAAAGCATCAGTCTGTAGACCTCAGGATCCACTCCATTGGTCTTAAAAGTATCACAGATCTGTAAAAATTCAGCTAGGAACTGATGTGGATCTTCTAGTGGAAGTCCATGAAATTTGTAATTCTGTTACAAGAGAGAAACTAACTGAGGCTTTAGGTCAAAGTTATTAGCTCTAATGGCAGGTATAGAGATACTTCTGCCATAGAAGTTAGTAGTGGGTGTAGTGAAATCACCCAGAACCTTCCTTGCATCTCCTTCATTATTCGGTTCAGATGCCATCTCTGTACATTCAGTTTCTTGTTCGAAAAGCTCTGTGAGGTTTCCTCCGAAGTATTGTGCTTTAACTTGTTGCAAACGCTTCCTTAGAGTCCTCTCAGGTTCAGGATTAAGATCTAAGAGATGTTCTTTATTCATGTTCCTGCTCATAAACAAGAAAAGGAAATAAGAAAGAAAAAGAATGGGAGCTCTATGTTCAAGAATAGAAGACTCCCTGTGAGATGTGAAGAAGAAAGAAGAATGAAGATAGTGGAAGGAGATGAAGAATTCGAATAAAAGAGAAGAAGAATTCAAAAATTAGAAGTAGAAAGAGAAAATATTTTTGTTTTTATTTTAGTTATTAATTAAATTCGAAAATAAAAACTAATTCACTAAAAAGATTTAAAAATTAAAGTATGATTTTCAAAAAAGGAGAGAAAGAAAGAGAGAAGATATTTTCGGAAGTTAGAAGAGAGAAGAATTAGTTAGGAAGTTTTGAAAAAAGAAGAAAGAGAAGACAAGTAACTAATGAAAAAAAGATTTGAAATTAAGATAAGATAGAAGATTAGAAAAGATTTGAATTTAAAATTTAAAGATTAGAAAAGATAAGATAGAAATTAGAATGATTTGAAAAGGATTTGATTTTAAAAATTGAAATTAGAAAAGATGAGATAAGAATTTGAAAGAGATAAGATTTTTTGGAAATTGAAATTTAAATTTGAAATTTAAAACAAGATAAGATAAAGATTTTGAAAAAGTTTTGAATTTTTGAAATTTAAAATAAAGATAAGATAAGATTTTTAAAAAGATAAGAATTGAAATTTGAAAATTGAAATTAAGATAAGATAAGATTTTGATTTTGAAATTAAAATTTGAAATTTTATTTGAAATTTTCGAAAGTAATTTTAAAATAAAGATAGAAAAGATATTTTTTATTTTTTTGAATTAATGAAGAAAGAGAAAAATAACCAAAAGATACCAAACTTAAAATTTTTAGATCTAAGACACCAAATTTTCGAAAATTAAAAAGAAGAACACCAAGGGACACCAAACTTAAAAATTTTAAGATCAAAACAAGAAGAAAAACAAGAACACTTTGAAGATCAAGAAGAACACCAAGAACAAAACTCAGAATTAAAAGAAAACAAGAACATGCAAAGGACACCAAACATAAAGTTTGACACAAGACTCAAACAAAAGATACTATTTTTAAAAATTTTTAGAAAAAGACTCATGAAATTCGAAAATTCAACAAGAACAAGAACAAAAGACTCAAACAAAAAGATAAAGATTAAAAAGAAAACTGATTTTTGAAATTTTTTTTATTTTTTTGAAAAAGAAAAACAAAAGACTCAAACAAAATTAAAAAGTACCTAATCTAAGCAACAAGATAATCCGTTAGTTTGTTCAAATCCGAACAATCCCTGGCAACGGCGCCAAAAACTTGGTGCGTGTAGATGAACTCCGCACAATTGAACCAGCAAATGCACTGGGTCATCCAAGTAATACCTGAGTGAGTCAGGGTCGATCCCACGATGATTGTTGTTTTGAAGCAAGCTATGAACACCTTGTAGATCTTAGTCAGGCGATTAGAAAAGATAGTTTGTTGAGATAAACGCATAAAACATAAATAGGAATGAAATTACTTAATTTGAGTGAAAATAGTAATAAGAGAACATTTGAGGCTTCGGGGATGCTTCATTCTTCTGGATGAACCTTTCCTACTGTCTTTCTCCAACTGTGAGTGATTCCTTACATGGCAGGCTGTAAGTGATCAACGCCATACGGTTGCGGCCGTTGAATCTTCCTCTCAGGCTGAACGCCAAGTTTAGTGTGCATCTAGTCTGCGTGAGGGTGAAGCTCCTGCAGTTCACTCCCTTGATGATCCTACACAAAACGCCACAGACAAGGTCGAATCTTCCGGATCAGAGAATTCAGATCCTTTGGTTCTGGCCTCTACCACGAAGACCCTAATCTCCCTATACATCGGCTGAACTGGTGTCTCGAGAAGTCCCCAACGAAGTCGTGGATTAGCCGTCTAAAAGATGTATAATCGAGCTGGTGGTTCAGTGATCTCAGGTTACGACTCACACTGAACCCATGTAGAATGAAGATGATTGTGACGGATCATCCCATTCATAAGGTTGAAGAGCGAAGATACATCTTAGAATAGAGTCACACACGAATTGAATAGAATACTAGTACTTTTATTAATCCATGAAAATCAGCAGAGCTCCTAACCTTAACCTAGGAGGTTTAGTGACTCATACTGTACATAGTGGTGTTCGAAAATAATGGGGGAGGAAGAAGATCCTAAACATGGTTGATCTTCTCTTATATATACTAGTCTAGTAACTAAGGATTACAGAAATATGATAAACTAGTCTAATAGTGCAAAAATCCTCTTCTGGGGCCCACTTGGTGAGTGTTTGGGGTGAGCTTGAGTGTCTCCCATGTGCTAGTGTCTCTTAGGGGCATTGAACGCTGGCTAGGGACCCCCTTTTGGGCGTTGAACTCCAGTTGCTCCCTTGTGGGCACTGGACGCTAGGAATAGGGCTGGTGGCTGGCGTTGAATCCCAGTTTTGGGCCTTCAATTCCAAAACAAAGTATGAACTATTATATATTTCTGGAAAGCCCTGAATGTTAGCTTTCCATAGCCATTGAGAGCATACTATTTGAGCTCCAGAAAAGCTCCTTCGAGTGCACGAAGGTCAGATCCTGACAGCATCTGCAGTCTTTTCTCTACTTCTGAATCAGACTTCTGCTCAAGCACCTCAATTTCAGCCAAAAAATACCTGAAATTGGATGAAAACACTTAAACTCAAAGTAGAATAAAAAATGTGAATTTTTCATCAAAACCTATGAAAACATAATTAAACTTAAACAAAACATACTAAAAACTATATGAAAATAATGCCAAATAGTGTATAAAATATCCGCTCATCACGTACGCGTGATGAGTTTTTGTGCTAGACACACGGTGCTGGCACAGTTTCATCACAACTCTCTGGTTTTGTACCAGAGACATCATTAAGCAACGATGCGTGCGCGTCAGCCACGCTCACGCGTGGAAAGCTCGAAAACACAGTGACGCGTACGCGTCAACGAGGCGCACGCATCGGTTGGGTTGTGCGCCTAGCACCCCACCCGCACAGTTCCAGTGAAACCCTCTGGTTTTTGTTCCAGAGAGCAGTGGACTTCCTTGGCTAGGTCTTTCAAGAGGAAGATCTCCAGCTCCTTGTTGTTCTTCACTTTTGTACCATGATAAAGCTTTAATTGATGGTTGTTGACCTTAAAGAAGGTAGGGCTTGAGGGGTGACCTAAGTGGACAACTCCATATGGTTCAACCTTTTCAACTACATAGGGTCAATCCCACCTTGACCTAAGTTTGCCCGGCATTAATCTCAACCTTGAGTTACAGAGAAGGACTTGATCCCCAGCTCTAAACTTTCTTCTCTTGATGTTCTTATCATATACCGCTTTCAACTTTTCTTTATAGAGCCTTGATTCTCATAAGCTTCTAGCCGAATGCACTCCAATTCTTCCAACTGCAGTTTTCTTTCAATTCTGGCTCACCTCAATCCTGAGTTACATTCCTTCAAAGCCCAATAAGCCTTGTGTTCCACCTTTACCAGAAGGTGACAAGCCTTTCCTTAGACTAGCCAGAACGAACTTATGCCAATCGGTGTCTTGTAAGCTGTCCGATAAGCCCATAGAGCATCTCCAATCCTAGAGCTACAATCCCTTCTATGAGGTTTAACAATCTTCTCGAGTATGCACTTGATCTCTTTATTTGACACCTCGGCCTGCCCATTTGTTTGGGGATGATAAGCCGTTGCCACCTTGTGAATGATGCCATGTTTCTTCATTTAACCTGTCAATCTTTTGTTAGAAAAATGAGAGCCTTGATCACTCACGATCGCTGGTGGTGATCCAAAGCGGCAAATGATGTTATTTCGCACAAAAGAAGTAACCACGTTAGCATCATCAGTACAGGTAGGAATTGCTTCCACCCACTTAGAAACATAATCAACAGCTAACAGAATATATAAGAAACCATTTGAGTTTCAAAATGGACCCATGAAGTCAATACCCCAAACATAAAAAATTTCACAAAACAACATAAGTTGCTGGGACATCTCATCCCTCTTGGATATGTTTCCAAACCTTTGGCATTGGTGGCAAGATTTACAGAAAAGATTAGCATCCTTAAAGAGTGTGGGCCACTAAAATCCATAGTCTAAGATTTTTCTTGCAATTCTTTGAGGTCCAAAGTGGCCACCACTTTCAGAAGAGTGGCACGCCTCTAAGATATACTGGATTTCAGATTGTGGAACACACCTCCTAATTATTTGGTCAGCACCACATCTCCACAAAAATGGGTCATCCCAAATGTAGTACTTGGACTCGCTCTTAAGCTTGTCCTTTTGATATTTAGAAAAATGTGGAGGAAAAGTGTGACTAACCAAATAATTAGCAATGGGTGCATACCAAGGAACCACCTCGGATATTGCTTGTAAGCTATCAAGAGAAAATGCATCATTGATAGGAGTGGAGTCACTTTTAATATGCTCTAGGTGACTCAAGTGGTCTGCCACTAAATTTTGGTAACCACTCCTATCTTTGATCTCTAAATCAAACTCTTGCAATAGCAATA
This sequence comes from Arachis hypogaea, assembly GCF_003086295.3. NCBI lineage: Eukaryota > Viridiplantae > Streptophyta > Magnoliopsida > Fabales > Fabaceae > Arachis > Arachis hypogaea. The sequence goes on along the minus strand of NC_092054.1, from coordinate 45,465,984 downwards.
TCTAACGGATTAACCTTGGCTTTGACTCTTTCTTAGCTAGCAAGTACTTTAAGGCTGCATGGTCTGAATATATTACCACTTTGGTTCCAAGTAAATAGGCCCAAAATTTATTGAAGGTAAAAATAATTGCTAAAAGTTCCGTTTTAGTGGTAGTATAGTTAGACTGGGCACCATCTAAAGTCTTAGAAGTATAAGCTATGATATAGGGATCCTTACCTTCACGCTGAGCTACCGCCGCTCCTACCGCATAGTTAGATGCGTCGCACATAATCTCGAACGGCCTACTCCAGTCAGGCCCTCTCACAATAGGAGCTTGGGTTAAGGCAATCTTCAGCTTGTCAAATGCTTCCATGCACTCTTCACTCAAGTCAAACTCTACGTCTTTTTGCAGCAGATGGGAAAGGGGTAGTGCAACCTTACTGAAGTCCTTGATGAAATGCCGGTAGAAACTTGCATGACCAAGAAAAGAACGGACTTCCCTCACAGAAGAGGGGTAAGGTAAGCCAGAAATAACATCAGCCTTCGCAGGATCAACAGATATACCAGTATTAGAGACAACATGACCTAGAATAATACCTTATTTTACCATAAAGTGACACTTTTCAAAATTATGCACAAAGTTTGAACTAGCACATCTTTCTAATACTCTAGCAAGATTATCCAAACAAAGGTCGAAAGAATCACCATAAACACTAAACTCATCCATAAATACTTCCATACAATACTCAAGAAGATCCGAAAAGATACTCATCATGCACCTTTGAAACGTAGCCGGTGCATTACATAAACCAAAAGACATTGTTTTATATGCATACGTTCCAAAGGGGCATGTGAAAGTAGTTTTTTCTTGGTCTTCTGGAGCAATATGGATCTAAAAATAACTAGTATAGCCATCTAAAAAGCAATAATGTGATTTACCTGACAGGTGATCAAGCATTGATCGATGAATGGCAGTGGATAGTGATCCTTGCGAGTGGCCAAGTTCAAGCGCCAGTAGTTGATGCAGACTCTCCATGAATTCTGAACCCTTGTGGCCATGAGTTCCCCATTCTCATTCTTGACTATGGTGACGCCGGACTTCTTCGGAACCACTTGTACCAGGCTAACCCACTCACTTTCCGAGATTGGATAGATAATGTCGGCATCAAGTAGTCGGGTCACTTCTTTCTTCACAACTTCGAGAATTGTGGGGTTTAACCTCATTTGAGGTTGACGGATTGGCTTGGCTCCCTCCTCTAAAAAAATGCGATGCTCACAAACTTGAGGGCTTATACCAACTATGTCCACCAAACTCCACCCAATAGCTTTCTTGTTCCTTCGCAGTACATTAAGCAATCACTCCTCTTGTTAGGAAGTGAGCTCTTTTGCAATGATCACCGGGAGCTTTTGATTGTCTTCAAGATAAGAATACTTGAGATGGGGTGGAAGTGGCTTCAACTCCACATTTAGCTCATGGCTTGGCACTTGCTTATCTGGTATTACTGGAGGTGGCAAGGTATCTTCATCATATTCAGGAAATTTTTCCACACTTGCACCTTGAACCATGTTCTTCTTATCAACTATATCATGGTGGACTTGGCCACGATATCATCTATCATATCACACCGGAAGATAGAATGGTCTTCCGGTGGATGCTTCATAGCTTCATCAAGATTGAAACTCACTACTCTTCCATCAATTTCAAAGGAGTAGGTACCCGAAAAAGCATCCAACTTAAACTGAGAGGTTTTCAAGAACGGCCTCCCAAGCGAGATAGATGATGGTGTTCCAGAGTAATTAGGGGGCATCTCAAGAATGTAGAAGTCAATTGAAAAAGTCAACCCCTTAATGCTTACCAACACATCTTTCGCAATGCCAACCACTAAGATTATGCTTTTTTCTGCCAAAACAAAATGGACTGCCGACCTTTTCAACGGTGGAAGCTTCAATGCACCATAAACAAATAACGGCATAATGCTAACACAGACACCTAGGTCACACATGCAATCAACAAATTGTATACCACCTATAGTGCAAGTAACCAGACAAGGACCGGGATCACCACATTTCTCCGGTATAGCACCCATCAAAGCAGAAATTGAGCTACCCAAAGGAATAGTTTCTAAATCATGAATCTTCTCCTTATTCATGCACAAATGCTTTAGAAACTTAGCATACCTAGGTACTTAGCGAATAGCATCAAAAAGGGGAATAGTTACCTCGACCTTTTTGAATATATCTACCATCTTGGGATCTAGCTCCACTTACTTTTTAGTCCTCCTAGCTAGGTGTGGAAAAGGAATTGGAATAGCCTTTTTCAAAACATTTTCTCCCTTAGAAACTCCATCCTTTGGTTGAGCAACTTCTTCTTTGACCGCCTCTTGTACCTCATCCTCGTCTTCAACATCTTCTACCTCAACAACATCTTCATCTTGAATGGCGTCTCTTGAGCTTGGCTCCTCGGAACTCCTCTCTTGCAATGTAGTGCCGGACCTCAAGGTGATGGCTTTGATTCCACCATTGGGATTAGGTAAGGGTTGAGAGGGAAGTGCGCTAGTGCTTGAAGGTTGAGTATTGGAGGTAGAGGGTGGGTCCATACGGGATATAAGAGCTTAGAGTGTAGAGGTGAGACCAGTGAGGCTAGAGGTAAGTGTATTTTAAAGCTCCTTTTGTCCTTAAAGAATAGAGCAAAGTGTTTCATCTTGGTTGGAGGAAGAAGGAGGGTAGGTAACTTGGGGGACTTGTGGTTGGTTGAGTTGAGGTGCTTAAGCTTGTCTTTGGTAAGGTGGTTGATACCTTTGACCTTGGTTTTGTTGTTGGTAAGGGGGTTTTGTTGATACCGGTTTTGTTGGTAGTTATTGTTCCATCTTTGGTTTCCACCATTGTCTCTTCCTCCTTGGTTATAGTTGTCTCTCCATCCTTGATTGGGATCATCTTGCCAACCTTGGTTGTAGTTACCACCTTAATTATAGTTACCGCTTTATTGATAGTATCCTTGATTTGGACGGTTGTAATAAGCATTTGTAGCCGCCAAGGTGTTGTCCTCTTGGAGTTGTGGGCATTCATCGGTATAGTGAGAATAGCAAGCACAAATCCCACATACTCTCTGAGGGACTAACTGTTGACACTGTTGTTGTGGAGGAGGTGGAGGTTGTTGTTGATTGAGTTGGAGTTGCTTGAGGATATTGGTCATCTCTCCCAAAGTCTGTGAGGGAGAACTCAGTACTGGAGGAAACTTTCGTAATAGCCTTGGGATGATTATTCCTGTGCCTCGCATGTTGAGTAGACTTGGCTAAATCGGTGATAAGTTACCATGCTTCTGATAAACCCAATTTTGTGGTTTATATTGTGTAGAATTTGGGGGATTTTGTCAATATTTTTTGCACTTATTCACAAGAATTGCATGGTTTTGTGTTCTCTTCCTAATTTCGCTTCATGATGGAAAACATGCTTCTTTTGCCTTAGAATTGCTATATTTTGATCCTCTTTTATTACATTCGATCCCGTGATGTATTTGTTGAGTGATTTCAGAATTTATAGGGCAAGAATGGCTCAGAAGAGAGAAAGAAAGCATGCACAAGAGGAAGGAACATGAAGATTGGATTTTGGAAATTTCAGCATGGACGCGCACGCGCACCTTGCGCGCACGCGTGGATGTGGACAGCTGGAAGCGGCGCTTGTAGATCGGCATCCGAGCAGATTAGAGAAATCCACACCGGCGCGCACGCGTGGATCACAAAATCAATCGGCCCGCACACACGCATGGCGCGTACGCGCGATAAGTTGCACGTGACCTCATTAAAGAAAATCATGCCTGGCGATTTTTGAGGCTCAAGAGGCCCAAATTCAAGCTGGTTCTGCATGGAAAAGACCCAAGGATGCTAGGAGAAAGGAGGGGGGGATCATTCATTCACACTTAGACACAATTTTTAGCTAGTTTTTGGTTCTTGTTATTCTAGAGAGAGAAACCCTTGTTCCTCTCTAGATCTAGTTTGATTTGATCTTCCCTTATTGAAATTCTGAATTGGATCTTGTTAATTACTAGTTTTGATTGCTTAATTTGAATTCCTTAGCATAATTTTGTTTAGATCTTGTGTTAGTTTTATGTTTTCTTATCAATTGTCATTTTATACCCATTCCATGAATCTTGGAAATCTTGAATTGTTAATGTTACATTGATGATTTTCATGGTTAATTGTGTTGTTTGAGTGATTGTATGTTGATAATTGTTAGTGGGTACTTGTTAATTTCAATTTAATTGCACTTTGAATATGTCTTTTAGTAATGCTCACCATGTGTTTGATGAAATGTTTCCCTTGATTATGGAGTAGTTCTCTTTACTCTTGGCCTAGGCTAAGAGAATTGGGTAAACTTGAGTCATTGGGTCTAATGGATTTGATAATTTGGAAACTCTTAGTGGTCAATTTGATAGCCATTGACACTAGCCTACTACTAAGTCAAGTAGTAGCTAGGTTGGACTTTATGGGTTGATGTTGACTAAACCATTTAACATACTTCAAGTATAGAAGTAGACTTAATGAGTTTGGTTCCTCATAATTGTCAAGATATGGTTATTAGACAAGGATAGTGACCCCAATTCCCATGTCTAGCCAAGAGTTGTTTTATCATTCATATTTGAAAACCCAAAAATCCTAATTGCTTTGTCTTTATTTGTTTAGTTTTAGAGTAGACTTATATTAGATGTTATCGTATTAGTTTGGAATTGCTCGCATCTTGCTTTAGTTATTTGAATTAGTTTCATGCACTTCAAGATTACTTGCTTGTTAGGATTCTTAGTTTAATTTCTTGCTCATGACTTACAATCCCAGAATTCTAACCAATGTTGATGCACATGTTTGCCCATTCCTTGTGAGACGACCCGAGGTTTGAATACTTCGGTTACTTTTATTGGGGTTGAACTTGTGATAACTAATTCCTTCGAAATTTGATTCACGAATTATTTTTCGGTTGAGGGCTATACTTGCAACGCGAAAATCTTGTGAAATTCCTTACCGACGGTATTCCATGGCCATCAACTTCCGCCGCTATCTTATACTTTGTCAAAGAGCCATTACTCGAAGCAGCTAAAAGGATCTTATCTTGAGGCTTCATGCCTTGGGAAAAGTAACTAATAAGAACCAACTCGTCAATCATGTGGTGGGGACACGAATCAAAAAGCTTCCTAAACCGTTCCCAATACTCATAGAGAGTCTCTGATTCACCTTTAATGACGCAAGGGATTTCCTTCCTCAATCTATCCGTGACCTCCAGTGAAAAGAACTTTTCCAGAAATTTCCTACTAAGTAAATCCCAATTAGTGACAACATTCTCGGGTTGAGTGTAGAACAACCACTCCTTTGCTCTTCCCTCAAGAGAAAATGGGAAGGCATATAACCAAATGGCAACCTCATTCGCACCATACCGCCTAGCAGTTGAACAAGCCGTTTGAAAGTCTCTAAGGTGCTTGATGGGATCTTGAGCGGGTAGACCATGGAACTTAGGAAGTAGATTAATCAATGAGGTCTTTAGCTCAAAATCGGCATTCAATTTCGGATGATGCGCTTGAAATGGTTGAAGAGTGAAATCCGGAGCTCCCGCCTCCTTGAGAGTAATTCTTCTAGGAGCGGCCATAGTATCGGTACCTAAATCAATGGAAGAGGTGTCAATAGATTTAGTGGGAGAGGAATTAGTTTCTTCCTCAAATGACGCTTCAGAGTCAACTTCATCCTCATAACCAATCGGTACAAATTCCATCCTATGCACCTTAAAGATGATGTCCATGCAGTATGTTGGGTGCACATATGCCTTTTAATCAAGTTGTATACGAGAACATACTACTAGCACATGACGACAATGGATGTAAAGAGCTTGAAAGTATCCACAAACCCATTTACCTTCATTGAGCAAAACTTGGTAACTTTATTGCCTAGATCTCGTCACTACTATGAGCTCTTTCACAGTAATATTAGATCTAGATCAATCAAATTGGTGAGCATTCATCGTTTTCACGTGCTTTGAGTTGAACTCCATAAGCTTCATCAGTGTTTGTGAGAATTCGCTCCCCCATGAAGTTGTGCTTGTGCCTCTATACCCTTTCCCGCAAAAAGCTCCGATCCCCCAATTAGAAGTACGTTGACTTGACAAGGCTAGAAATTGGTGGATAGCGCATGGCCTTCATGATAGCATTTATGCATTTAGAAATATTTTTCGTTGTGTTTCCAAACCTACGGTCCTCATCTGTGTATTGTGCCTTATGCAATCTTGCCATTTCATCAAGCCAATTGACAATAGCTTGATTTTTTGCCCTAATCCAATCACAATAGTGAGTGAATTCCGTGCATGACTTCAAACAAGTTGTGTTAACAAGTACCTTTTTCAGGTCTTGGTTTTTAAAATGCTTCATAAAGTTGGCAGCAACGTGTTGTGCACAAAAGGCTTGAAAGGCTGCAGGAGCCTGCCAACCATTTCCTTCAGTATTTAATGTAGAATCAATTGAGTTGTATTTGTTTGAAATCACCAAGATGTAAGGCTGAGGTGTGATTTGCTTCCTGAGATAAGTTAGAAAAATGGACCATGCCTCCCTCGTCTCTCCCTTAATCACTACAAATGCAATTGGCAATATATTTGTATTGCCATCATGTATAATAGCCATTAGCAGAGTTCTTCTGTATTTACAATACAAATGAGTCACATCAATGAATATTAGTGTTTTACAATGCTTGAAAGCCTCCACACAAGGTGCAAAAATTTAAAATATCCGATGACACATAGAACCATCTTCGTCACCACAGTATGATTAAGTCACAAGTTGCCCCAAAGTACTTAACATATGATATATGTCAAAACATAAACTCATTTTAACTACACTTGAAATACAACGAATATAACAACACATATTGGGTTAATACATTTGCTTTGCAGATATCTATCTCAAAAGTTCATTGTATGATTCCTCTTAATCTCTATAGATTTTAGAAATTACTCATTGTTTTGCAAGACAGATTTTTCTGTAGGATGCTTTATATATTCAAAGTGACTCTCACTAGATCCTTTCAAAACTCTTATATTGATGGTCATATCTGCTTTGACCGTTGTATGTCACCTGAGCTATAACTTTGGATTCAAACTGTTGATGGTCCTTCTCAACGACATACAAGAATGAAGCCCAACACATCTTTGCACTTTCCATTTTTCTTGTTTGCGACAATAAGCCACACGTATGCTCTCCTCGTAGCCCATTCCCAAATAAGTGCGGTGTATAGACTATTTCAAATGGTCACTCTCTAATACCGTATACTCTATGGCCCTTCTGATGTTATACATCTTAAATGCCATGAGAATAGCTTCCTTGCTCTCAAATTGTTGTCTAACTTCGAACTCATTGGTTGAGTCATCATCTATCCCATCCTTGATCGAAAGAACCCTCTTGATTCATTGCATCCAGATTCAAAGAGACAAAGTGAGCAGGATGATCGTACCTCTCAAAAATATGGGGTGTGTAAGTGCAAGCTGCGAGCCAGTGTAGTAGTTTATTTTCTCTTCCTCCTTATTAGGTATATCCACAGGTCCTGCCTCTAATTCCTCAACATCAGAGATAGGGTTAACTTGATAAGAATTAGTCATCAGATCTCCAGTAGCAGACCTCTCATAGTTTTTTAAATCTACTTGAAATAGCTCCTCTTATGGCACATTCTGATCTTGGTTTGAACCCTCCGTGCTACCCTTGACTAGCATGTTCAGATCAATCATCATCTTTCTAATATTTTTTTTTCAGTGCCACTGAACTTGGTATCGCCAACGTCAAAAGAACTTCCTTCACACATATCAATCAACATAACTAAAAGCTCCAATGAATCGATGGATGACAAGAATGCCAGTGGATGACCAACTCAACGTCACAGTCGCAACGTAATGAATATCTGTGTCAAACAAGATAGAAGGCCTCTATCAAATTTACAGAATTAGTATTGGATCCTATTCTACCAAAACATAAATAATACTTTTTATCTGTAATAAATTTTTTTGTTGTTTTATATGTTGTTGACTAATAACGTGCAAAATAAAAAATTTAAAACTTGTTAAATATCGTACTTTAACTAGAATGTGAATAAATATATCTTGAGCCAAACTAAACACAATCGATCTATTATGATCTCTTATAATATTTCTGTTGTAATAAATTGATAACAACGATGTTTGGACTATTATTTTAAATATGAGAAATGAAATTTAAAATTTCAAATTAAAGAGATGTAGAAGTAAAAAATCTAGGTGTAGGAAAGTATTTGAGAATTAGAAGTGGAGAGATAGAAAGGAGGGGTAGACATTGAATTATTAAACTGTCAAGGGGTAATATTTAGAGACGGTCTAAAATCGGGTGGGAGTGAAACCTTTACACTCAATCAAAAAAAGGAAGAGGGGAAAAGACCTATTTACATGCAAATTGGTTGTGGCTGTCCCGATTTACATGCAAATCGGTGGGACTGACCCTTGTTCTCCTTCAAATCAAGATTCCCTTACCCGATTCTTTTTGTTTTCTTCAAACCAAAAAAAAATGTATTTAAGTAAATAATTTATTTTTTATTTCTTATCTCAAATAGTCAACTTTTTTAATTCATTTTAGTGAAAAAACCTAACATTATATAACTTATTTTATTCTAATAAAATAAAACCTGAATTTTTAGTATTGTCTAAATTTATTTTTTAAGGTAGCGTTTGTTTTGAAGTACTGAGACAGAGACTAAGAGATTGAGACTCAGTATCGTGTTTGTTAGTTCAGAGACTGGTACTAAAATTTCTGTTTCTGTCTCTAAAATTTCAGTATTTCAGTACCTCCAAAAAGTAGGGACACAAGGGACTGAAATTTTTAGAGATGGAGACTGAAACTTTAATAACATTTTATACCTAAAATACTTTTATTTCAATTAATTAATTCCAATTTTACCCTTTGTGCAAATTAAATTAGAGTTTCATTCTTGTTTCAATTCCTATCTCTCATTTTGCACCAAACAGAATACTGAGATTTATTTCAATTCCTGTCTCTTAGTCTCTGTCTCTCAGTCTCAATCTTTCCGTCTTTGTCTCTCCACCAAACGCTACCTAATGTACGGAAAATAGGTACCAAATCCGCTGTATATACACAGCTACTGGTGCTATAGAAGCAGTTGTGAACAATGAAGTGATTAGGCAACAACTACCCCTGGCCCGTTCTGTGTTTTGGGGTCCCGGTCCCCACAACTCACGTTGTTGAAGGGCACAACACAATAAGGCCCCTTATTCCCAGGGGGCACATGTCCCTCTTTTAGAGGCTACCTGATTAATTATGAATTCATGATAACGACCTTACTTCACAGCCCCACATTTTAATACTTCTAACATTATTGGATCTTATAAACACATTCATACTATTAGCTGCACCTCGATCATACTCAATATTCATTCAATCTTTTGTCTCTTTATTATCTCAACTCCACTGTTACCAATTCAATTCAATTCAATTACAATGTCTCTCTTAATTTGATAGAGTTTTTTATTTTTTTCGCCAAAAGTCAAATTAAAAAAAATTTACATACTAAATAAAATTTAGAATAAAATACTAAATTGGTCTTCTACATTTAGGATTAATTTTATTTTAACTTTAAAATTTAAAATATCCTATTTGAATCCAAAAAAATTTTATTTAACTTTAATGTAATCTATCCCACCGTGAAGTCAAATTAAAGTTAAATAATTAACGGAATATCCTATATGACAACAGTATAAGAACAAGATCGATAATATGGAGAACAAGTACAAGTTTCAAAAACACAAAATCAACCGTGAATTTATCATTTTTTTTACAATTTAAATGAAATATTTTTTATAGAACTAAGGAGAATGATAAATGAATGTATTGATGTATTCACGATTGATTTTGTGCCTTTAGAACTTGTACTTGTTCTCTAGATTATTGACATTGCTCTTGTACTACTGTTATATAGGAAATTTCATTAATTATTTAACTTTAATCTCACGGTGAAACTAAATTGAAATTAAATAAAACTTTTTTGAATTTTAATAGGACATTTTATACCTTAAAGACTAAAACAAAATTATGCCAAAACGTAAAGTATCAATTTAGTACTTTACCCTAAAATTTATTCTTAATTTATACTTCCATGTAAAATAGTAATAAGTTATTGTTAAAATGTCATCCGTCATCTTACATAAACATTACTGTTGTAATTAACATGTGATCATACAAAGAAAAATAAAAATAGATATTGTCATCTTTTTTTGTAATACTACTTTCAAATTTCTAAGATTTTATTATAAATATATTTTGTACTAAGAGTAATCTCGCAAATAGAAGTGGAAATGGCATTATAAATTTAGAAGTGATAATATCTGCTTTCAAAAAATCAACTAACCAAATATATTTTCTTTTCCTCTTGTAAACAAAAATAGTAACAATGAAATTATAAACCTTCTAACAGTTATTGTATACATGTATCATATTTGCTATTTGATATCAACATCTAATAATTTCTTATAATCAACCACCGCAAGTGGAAGTGTCAACTCAACGACTATCCTTGAAGGATTTTATTTTAGTAATAGAAAAAAAAAAAGGTTATGACTATATTAAAATCAACATCAAAGGATCGAGTGGCAATCGATCTATATGGTATATGAAATTGGTCACGTCTTAATCTACTGTAGTAGTGCTCAAATAGAGCCATGAGTGTTGCTTCCACATTCTATTTAATTTGCTTCTACTTTTCAAATTTTGGCCGGTAATCGTGTAAAATATGTTAATAATAATATGCAGTGCAATAAAATTAATCATGATTTGAGGGCCCTCCTTGCTTTCCAAAGATACATTATATATGTCCATTGAATCTTGCAAGTTATATCCGACTTGCGTGAATCATTTAGCCACAACTTCCGAACTTTAGTTTCTTAATTAGTCTCCCTTCTTTTTCTTGTTTGTAATCTATAATATCTTTTGGGTCATTTCCAGGAGTGCTTTATTCTTTTTAAAAGTTATTATCAAAATATTATTTGAGTTTTTTTACTTAAATAAAATAAAAAGATCCCAAAATTACTTGATTTTTTTAAATCAATTTTTAAAATGTGAATCTTTTATTTGTATTAATATATAAATTATTCCAGAAAAAATGTGTTTAAGATTATATGTTAAACGATACATTCTAGAACGATTTATACTTGAAAGTCTTTTCATAAATCGTCTCAAGATAATGAGCTTCCCAAATTAAACATAAATCATTCTACCTTGGGATGATTTATGCTTTTTACTCTTAAAACATAGCAACTTAGGACGATTTATGTTTAAACCTAAATCTCAAGAGCCTGTAAAGATTTATGTGTTAGAGGCTAACCCTCAAGACCCTGTAACAATTCTTATTGTTATCGTCCCTTTTTTCTCCATCTTCATCATCATCGTCGTCATTATTATTATCGTTATTGTTATCGTTATCGTTCTTGTTATCATTATCGTCTTCTTCTTATATGTATAACAGTTCAAATCCACACTGCATCGAAATTCCTTAATGATGACGACACACAAACGAAACCAGTTCAAAACAAGTTCAAACCAAGTGCACCTTATTTAAATTCAGAATGCACCAAAATTGAATTCAGAATAAAACAAAATTACTTAATGATAATTTAAAACTCTTCCTCCTCCTCCTTCTTCTTTTTCATTATTATCATCTTCTTCTTTTTTTTTTATTCATCTTCTCTTTCTTATTTTACCTTCTCATGATTCTTCTTATTTTACTCTCTGATCTTAACAAGAATATAAAAAGAAAAAATAAGACAAAGAAGAAGAAGAAGAGAAACATATAATGCTACAAAATCAGTAGAAAAAAAGAAGAACTTACAGTCATTCAACTAAATAAGATTGCAATACAGTACAAACATGTTTATTCAAGTCTAATATGTAAAATATAATTTTTCTAAAAGAATAAATAAGAGCAACAGAAAAAAAAAAAAGAAGAATAAAAAGAAGAAAAAATGTATTAAAGAAAACATTTTTGTGCTTTTGTAACAAAATTTTGTGTCAAAACTAAGAAGTTTATATGTTCTTGTTAAGAAATTTCGATGTTATTTTTCTGATAAATTATGCGTAATTCAAAATTTTTCGTTTTCATTCTTTCCCCTCATATTCTGTTACTGCTTCTTTTTTTATCTTTTGCTTCTTCATCTTCTTCAATTCTTCTTATTTTATTTTTTTATAATTCTTCTTATTTTACTTTCTTAACAGAAATAAAATTAAAAAATCAAATAAAAAAATAAATAACTGTAATATCACATGAAGAAAAGGAGGAGAAGAAGAAACAAAAATAAAACGCAGCAACAACAACACCAATAGAAGAAGGAGGCGCATGAAGAAACACGAAGAAGAAGAAAAACGGTGTGATTTTACGCACATGTTGTGTGAATGAATTTTGTTGGATTTGAATCAATTTGACTAAATTTAATTACCAAAAAAACTTAAATATAGAGCAATAAATAATTTTCATTAAAATAATTTTTAATAAATAAATTATTAGACTAATTTAATTAGACTTAATTATTAAAATCATTTTATAGTGCAACACCACCGATCATTTATAAGGTGGACCAAAACATTAAAGCTTCTAAAATCCTAGAAGGAGAAGTAAAAGTAATAGACTAGTTAAATTAAGGCACTTATTTAAATAAAGATGTTAAAAATATCTTTTTATAAAAATTTTTGTGTTAAAAGTATATTTTGTTTATTTAATCACACTTTAAAAAAAAATAATATTTTTTGTAACACATCAAAATTAAACTATATAATTTATGATCTAATAATAAAAAAGAAACATCTTCATATAAAGATAATTATAAAATTTTTATGGTAGTATTCCCTTAAATTAAAAGTTAAAACCATTATTTTCAAACTCCAATTTGTTTGTTGGGCACATGGTTAGGTATCACCTGAACTATCTACATCTATTGTCATTGACCATCAACCAACAAATATCCAGCATCAAACTATGAAAACAAAATCAATACTTATTGGATTTTAGTTACATATTTGGTATGATGTTTAACCTAGATTTGAATTTAGAGCATATCTTGTACAGGCAGTACAGCTATTATATATCAGGTGCTTTGATGGCTTATTTTGGTATTATTATTGTTGGATTCCAACTTTCATTATTTCATAACCAACATGTCAAATTATTATATAATTATATAAAAAAAATCAGCCATTAACTAATCACGGTGTATAAAATACATATTTAATATTTAAAAAAAATATATTTATTAATGACTATAAATAAATTTGATTATTTATTTATTATAAATATAATTATTTTGATAATTAATTACTTAATTAAAAATATAAAAACTAATGTATAAATATATATAAATATATAGTGATTATTTTTTAATATACGCATGATATTTTTTATTATTATAATATGTCAATTATCGGAGAGTTGAAGTATCAATTCAACAGAGACATTGGAGCTTAATCAGGTCATTTTCTACACAAAAAAGATCATTAGAAACAAGGGCCTTAGACATAAGCTTTACTTTCATACTTTGGATTGAGATGTGAGTACCACAATTTTTTTTAGATAATTTATTTTCGAATTACGTTATTTATACCACTATTTTGGTACATCCTTATTTAGGCTGATTTTTTTTTAAATATGAAAAAAATGTGGAATTTGATATTGAAATAGATGTGTATAAAATATCATTACACTAATATAATATAATAACAATAATAGTATTTATATCTGTCCTAAAACATAAGCCAAACCCAAAAGTAGATAAAAGTTCAAAGGACAACTACCACGTAATCGATCTCTTGAGAGATCAGACAAAACCCTATAACTCTCCTCTGAAGGAGTTATAACTAACCTCTAATATCTCTTACCCATTTCTAGTAGAGAGATCTTAACAACCCCTTGATAAAGGGGCAGTTATTGGCTCATCACCTATAAATACACTGACACTCTCAGGTATACTTAAGTTCCAATACACTTAAAACCTGCTAAAACTCTTACTGACTTAGGCATCAGAGTGTTTTGCAGGTACCACCCCCCATTTCCTTTCAACAACTCGGACGACAGTCGTACAACCCAGGACAAGTCAGAAATCACCTTTCCCAAGAGCTTGGACTTTACGTTCAAGCCTAAACTCGACCCAATTTTAGGTAACCCTCGGAACAATGGCGCCGTTGCGCCGGGGACCTAGGAATCAGCACTCCATGGCGGACGATTACCCTGAAGACGGACATACAACATCTAAGTCAGACCCAGAATAACAAGACATGGTCAACAATGATCAAGCCCTTGTGGTACCTCCTCCAAGGTCGGAGGAACCCCATGGTGAAGGCGCGTCGAGCGATCGCCATCACAGAAGAATTCCTTCCGAGGTTCGTCACCCGGAAGATGAAAACCAACCACATTCCACCGACCTTATGGGATTGTTACATGGACATCATGGCCGACTTGAACAACTAGAGCAGGAGTTAGAGCGACAGCAAGAGGCAAAGAGAAACTTGAGAAGAGAAATTAAACGACGAAGAGAGCTGGAAGAAAAGCTCTCAAAGTTGGAATCTGACCTCTGAGGTAGGAATTCGTGCACAACTTGGGAAGACACCCCCTAGGGAGGGAAAGATCCTTTCACTGAAGACATCATACAGGATAGAGTTCCTAGAAATTTCAAAAGTCCAGACATGAATCTTTATGATGGGACGACCGACCCGAGGCACCACCTAAGTAACTTCAAAAGACAGATATACTTGGCTGACGCCTCAGATGCTACTCGCTGCAAGGCCTTCCGGACAACCTTAACAAAGTCGGCCATGACATGGTTTGACAACCTGACACCTAGTTCGGTTGCTAGTTTCGACGACCTTGTGCGAAAAGTCCTTACACGGTTTTCAATCCAAAAGGACAAGGTCAAGCATGCACCCAATTTGCTTGGAGTCAAACAGGAAGTCGGCAAATCCTTCAAGGACTACATGGAGAGATTCAACAAGGCATGTTTGGAAATCCAAGACTTACTCACAAAAGCAATAATAATGGGACTGGTCAATGGTCTCCGAGAAGGCCCTTTTTTCAAGTCTATCTCAAAAAGACACCCGACTTCTTTAAACAATGTACAAAAGCGAGCTGAAAAGTACATCAATATGGAAGAAAATGCCAGGCTACGAGAACCAAATTGGCGACTAGGGAATCCTCATTAGGCACGGGAAAAGGAAAAGGATCCCAAGAAGAAAGAAGAATTTGATTCAGAGAAACCTATGAGGTATCACAACTACACCCCGCTACGAGTTTCTCTCGTAGATGTCTACAGAAAAATTTGCCATACCGAGAAGCTTCCCCCTTGCGTCCAATCAAAAATAAAAAGGGAGGAAGTCATAATAAGTATTGCGAGTACCACAAGCTATATGGACACTTTACAAATGACTGTTACGACCTAAAAAATGTGATAGAAAAATTAGCCAGAGAAGGTCGGTTAGATAGATATCTCATGGAAAGGTCTGACGGCCATAGAAAGAGGAAGAGAGATGATGAAGAAGTTGGTCAAAGAGGTCAACCCCCACAAACTCCTGAGCGACATGTCCACATGATAGCAAGGAGATTCGCCGGCAAAGGAGTGACCAAGTCGTCTCGAAAGAGATACTTGAAAGAAGTCTACTATGTCATCGAAGAGACCCCCGATCTCCCGACCATCTCATTCACAAAAGAGGACGTGCAAGGAATTGCATCTGGGCATGATGACCTCGTTGTGATTACTATGATACTTGCCAATGCAAACTTACATAGGACCTTGGTGGACCAAGGAAGCTCAGCTGACATACTATTTAAGCCTGCATTTGACAAGTTAGGGTTGGAAGAAAAGGAATTGAAATTCTACTCGGATACTCTTCTCGGGCTAGGGGATACACCGATTAGGCTATTAGGGTTCATTTCTTTATATACTAC
Source organism: Arachis hypogaea (assembly GCF_003086295.3). Lineage (NCBI taxonomy): Eukaryota > Viridiplantae > Streptophyta > Magnoliopsida > Fabales > Fabaceae > Arachis > Arachis hypogaea. Next base: position 45,450,025 of record NC_092054.1, on the reverse strand, counting down.
TTTTGAAAAGGGATTGAAATCAAAAACCCTAAACATCAACTACATTGTTGTGCATGTAGCTTCTGCTTACAATGCCCTAATTGGGAGGACAACTCTAAACTGACTAGGAGTTATTGTTTCCACTCCTCACCTCTGCATGAAATTTCTAACATAGGACGGAATTGTTACCATTAAGGGGATCAAAAGCTGGCAAAAAAAGTTACAATGAAAGCTTGAATCTACGAGGTAAAGGTAAATAAGTCAATTCGATTAAGCTCGGAGGAGTCCAAGGAAGAGATTAGCTATGACCACAACCTAAAGGAAAGACGGAAGAAGTATAAATCGGAGAGGAAGTCGGAAAAAATACCAACATAGAAGTAAAGATAAAGATAGATTTGAAGAAAGAACTCGTAAAACTCCTGCAGGAAAACTCCGACCTCTTCGCTTGGAAGGATGCTGACATGCCCAGAATAGACCCCGGACTCATGACACACAAACTGGCGGTATATCCCGGTTCCCGACCTGTCCAACAGAGAAGGCGTAAACTTGGACCAGAGTGAGCTCAACTGGTCGAAGAGCAAGTTCAAGCACTACTAGAAGCCGGATTGGTCAGGAAAGTCAAGTATGCGACTTGGTTAGCAAATGTGGTGTTGGTAAAAAAGCAAAATGGAAAATGGAGGATATGTGTCGATTATACCGACCTCAACAAAGCCTGCCCAAAGGATCCGTATCCCCTTCCCAATATTGATGCTTTGGTGGATTCCTCTTCGGGATATCAATACTTATCCTTCATGGATGCTGTTCATACCCTGGGTCGAACTGTCCGACCCGAGATGTTTAGATGACAAGTCAACCGACCTCTTCAGGTCAGGATTATCCGACCTCACTCAAAGATCTAGGCCAAATCGCCAGGAAAATCCCAAATAGGGCCCAAACAGAGGAACACGACCCAAATCCAAAGGCAGTCCAAGCCTATAGAGATAAGGGCGTTCCCTTGAAGATAAGATGACCTCACTCAAGGATAAGATAAGATAAGATAACTATCTTATCTCCAAGAAGGTCACTCCTCACCATTATAAATACACTGGAGCACCCAGGTATAACTCATACTCTGATTCTACAAAAAACCTGCTTAATACCCTTGCTAACTTAAGCATCGGAGTCCCTTGCAGGTACCCCCACTCTCCGGTGACAAAGGATCAGCAGCATAGCCAGCCCAACAAGTCAGACGCGACAGCTTTGGCCGCCACCCACCAGCCAGACACGTCATCTCTGACCGGTATAGAAGATCTCATCCGATATCGACCTACAGTTTCAGGTAACCCTCGAAATATTGGCGCCGTTGCCGAGGAACCTGGAAGTCATCCCATCATCATGGAAGACAACCTTGACAACGACAACGACTCCGATCTAGAAGAAAGGACGCCGCATAAGAACGCAGACACTACATCAAAAGATACTCCTCAACCTAATAAAGACAAGAATTCACCAAACACGGGAGCCATGGAGGCACTTCAGGATCGCTTAAAACAACTCGAAAAAGAGGTCGAGCATCAACGGGAAGCTGAAAGAGACATACGAAGGGAAGCCAGGTGACGCCGCGAGTTAGAGGACAAGCTCCTAAAACTCGAAGCAGATCTCAAGGCCAAAACTACTCGATCTGGTCACGAAGATAGCTCCCATAAGGACCAAGACCCATTCACCAAAGAGATCATGAGGACCAAAATCCCAAAGGACTTCAAACTTTCCGACATGACTTTATACGACGGCACTACAGATCCCAGCCACCATCTCAGTAATTTCAGAAGTAGAATGTACCTCACCAACGCCTCAGATGCAGTCCGCTGCAAAGCCTTCCCGACTACTTTAACAAAGACAGCAATTAAATGGTTCGACAATCTACCCCCTAGGTCCATCTCAAGCTTTAATGACTTAGCCAAGAAGTTTCTAGCCAGATTCTCTATCCAAAAAGACAAAACTAAGCACGCCCCAAGTCTATTAGGAATGAAGCAAGGAGATCGGAAAAGTCTCTGCAACTACATGAAAAGATTCAACAAAGCATGTCTAGACATATAAAGTCTACCAACAGAGGCAGCCATTATGGGCCTCATCAATGGCTTGCGAGAGGGACCTTTTAGCCACTCTATATCGAAAAAACATCCCACATCTCTGAATGAAGTGCAAGAACGAGCAGAGAAGTACATCAACATGGAGAAAAACTCTCGACTAGGAGAGACCTCAAAGTCCGGATTCTCCTACTCCTCTCGAGATAAGGATAAAGAGTCCAAGAAAAAAGAAGATCAGCATGGAGAAAGGATCAATAAATATCACAATTACACCCCTCTTCGGGTATCTCTTGTAGATGTCTACCAAGAAGTATGTCAAACTGAAAAGATACCCCCAGCTCGACCACTCAAAAGCAAAAAAGGAGGAGGAAATCGAGCTGAACATTGTGAATACCATCGAATCTATAGACATTCCACCAACGAATGTTTCAACTTAAAAAATGTCATAGAAAAACTGGTAAGAGAGGGAAAGTTAGATCGGTACTTAGCCAGCCGAGCAGACGAACCAAGAAAAAGAAGAAGAGACGAAGATGTCGGACGAGCTGAACGACCTCCTCGTACACCGGATAGACATGTCCACATGATACACGGGGGATTTGCGGGAGGAGGAATCTCCAAATCATCCCGCAAAAGACATCTTAAAGAAGTATATCATGTTGAGGAAGGAGAAGAAGCACCCGACATCCCCACAATCACTTTTACTAAAGAGGACGCAGTCGGCATCATCCCAGGACATGACGATCCCATGGTCATCACTATCATATTGGCCAATGCAAATCTCCACCGCACACTGGTAGACCAGGAAAGCTCGGCCGACATCTTGTTCAAAACTGCCTTCGACAAACTCGGCCTGGAAGAAAAAGAACTCATAGCATATCCAAACAGCCTGTTCGGGCTAGGAGACACTTCAATCCAATCACTAGGGTACATCTCACTACACACGACCTTTGGAAAAGGGAACCGATCCAGGACACTCAACATAGACTACATCGTGGTTGACGTGAGTTTAGCCTACAATGCCTTAATAGGTCGGACAACATTAAATCAACTCGGCGTAGTAGTCTTGACTCCACATTTGTACATGAAGTTTCCAACCGCGGAAGGAATAGTTACAATAAAAGCAGACCAGAAGACGGCGTGCCCCTGTTATAACGAAAGTCTAAACCTCAGAGGCAGAAAAGAAGAATTCCACACCATCGAACTCGGGGGAGTTCAAGGGCGGGAAGAACTTTGTCCACAACCCGAAGGCGAAGTAGAAAAAGTCCAGATCGGAGATGTCCCAGACAAAATAACCAATATCGGCACAATCCTAAAGGGAGACATAAAAGAATCGCTCGTACAGTTCTTACGAGACAATGTCGACCTCTTTGCATGGAAGGCCGTAGACATGCCGGGCATAGACCCTAAATTAATGTGCCACAAGCTAGCAGTTTACCCAGGATCTTGGCCAGTACAGCAGAGACATAGAAAGCTCGAACCAGAACGATCCCAAGATGTGGAAGAATAGGTACAAGCTCTACTGGAGGCAGGATTCATAAGAGAAGTCAAGTACCCACTATGGCTAGCTAACGTCGTCTTGGTGAAAAAATCAAACGGAAAGTGGCGGATGTGCACCGACTATACTGATCTCAACAAAGCCTGCCCAAAGGATCCTTATCCACTCCCAAGTATCGACGCTCTGGTGGATGCCTCCTCCGAATACAAATACCTCTCGTTTATGGACACCTATTCAGGATAAATCAAATCCCAATGTACCCACCCGATCAAGAAAAAACTTCATTCTTAACCCCAAAAGCAAACTACTGCTACATCGTCATGCCTTTCGGACTCAAAAACGCAGGAGCTACTTATCAAAGATTAATGAATAAGGTCTTTGCAGACCACATTGGAAAAATCATGGAAGTCTACGTGGACGACATGTTAATAAAGACACAAAGTGAAGAGTCGCTACTGTCCAACCTCACCCAAGTATTCGACACTATAAGAAGGCATGGCATGCGACTTAACCCGGCAAAATGCACCTCTGCGGTAGAAGCCGGTAAATTCTTGGGTTTTATGCTCATACAAAGAGGAATTGAGGTAAATCTGGATAAAGGCCGGGCTATACTCGACATGAAGAGTCCGACCTGTGTCAAAGAGGTACAACAACTCAATAGAAGATTGACAGCCTTGTCCAGATTCCTAGCCGGATCGGCAATAAGATCTCTACCCTTCTACGCTACTCTAAAGAAAGGAAAGAGGTTCGAATGGACAATGGAGTGTGAGCAGGCCTTCCAAGATTTCAAAAGGTTCCTGGGACAACCACCTATCCTAACTCGGCCACGGGAAGGAGAGCCACTTGTGTTGTACCTCGCAGTAGAAAATCGGGCAGTAGCCTCAGCACTGGTCCGAGAAGATGACAGTGGACAACAACCCATATATTTCATCAGTAAAGCACTACAAGGGTCCGAATTGAACTATCAAAAGATAGAAAAATTCGCTTATACTAACATCTCGACGAATTCACCCATATTTTCAAGCCCACATCATCAAGGTTTGGACCAACCAGCCCATAAAAGGCATCCTGCAGAAAACAGATCTAGCAGGAAGAATTCTACAATGGGCAGTCGAGTTATCCGAATTCGACCTTCAATATGAAGCTCGGACAGCCATCAAATCACAATATTTGGCCAACTTCATTGCAGAATTTACAAACATCCTGGATATCCCTACAGAGTGGAATCTCTATGTAGACGGTTCCTCAAACAAAGCTGGAAGTAGCGCGGGTGTGATAATTGAAAGTTACCAGGGAACCCAAATCGAACTTTCTCTCAAATTCAGGTTCCCTGCCTCAAACAACCAAGCTGAGTATGAGGCACTACTAGCTGGTTTGAAGCTGGCTAAGGAGGTTGGAGCTCAAAATCTTATCATCTTCAGCGACTCACAGGTAGTCGCTTCACAAATAATGGGGAGTTATCAAGCCAAGGATCCCACCATGAAAAAGTACTTGGACAAAACCAAGGAACATCTCGGACAACTCGGGGAATATGAGGTCCACCACATACCCCATGAATAGAATGCTCGAGCTGATGCACTCTCAAAATTAGCCAGCACTAAACCAGGGGAAAACAATAGAAGCCTCATCCAAGAGATGCTGCAGAACCCGTCAATCTCGGAAGAAGAAAAGGTCCTAGCCATAACAGGTCTGGATCAAGGATGGATGGCTCCCATAATTAATTACCTCAAAATAGAAACACTCCCTACAGATAAGAAGGAGGCAAAGAAGTTAAAAAGGGAGGCACAATACTACACCATCATAAATAATACTCTATACAAGAGAGGGATTTCAACACCACTGTTAAAATGTGTTTCGACTTCCAACACAAGAGAAGTTTTAGAAGTACACAGTGGCATCTATGGCAACCACCTTGGAGCACAAGCCCTCGCCAAAAAAAGTACTCCGGTCCGGATTTTATTGGCCAACTTTGCAAAAAGAAGCAATGGAATTCATAAAGACATGTCCACCATGTCAAAAGCACGCTAATTTTCACATCGCCCCACCAGAAGAGCTCATCAGCGTAACCTCACCCTGGCCATTTGCAAAATGGGGACTCGACCTCCTTGGGCCATTCCCTCAGGGGTCAGGACAAGTCAAATTTCTCATCGTGGGGGTAGACTATTTCAAAAAATGGATCGAGGCAGAGCCCCTGGCTAACGCCACTGCTCAAAGAACTCGTAAATTCTTATACAGAAATATTATCACAAGGTTCGGGGTCCCATACTCCATTACCATAGATAATGTCACTCAATTCACAGACGCAGGCTTCAGAAAATTGGTGGCCGACTTGAAAATTAAACACCAATTCACATCCGTAGAACACCCCCAGGCTAATGGGCAAGCAGAAGCTGCCAACAAAGTTATACTGGCCGGGTTAAAAAGGAGATTACAGGATGCAAAAGGAGCCTGGGATGAAGAGCTCCCACAAGTCCTATGGGCAAATCAAACAACTCCACACTCCACCACAAAGGAATCACCTTTCCGATTAGCTTACGGAATGGAGGCAATGATCCCAGTGGAAGTCGAAGAAGGATCGCCCAAAGTGATCCACTACAATGAAGAGGCCAACTCCCAACTTCAAAGGGAAGAACTCGACCTACTTCCAGAAATTCGAGAAAGAGCTCGGATCAGGGAAGAGGCACTAAAACGCCGAATGGCTTCAAGATACAATCAAAAGGTAGTGCCGTGAGGTTTTGCCGAGAACGACCTCATCCTAATCCGAAATGATATCGGAACAACTCGACCTGGAGAAGGAAAGCTGACAGCAAACTGGAAAGGACTCTACCGAGTCATAGAAGTACTTGGAAAGGGCTACTACAGACTGTCCGAGCTCGAAGGGTGAGAGCTTACCAGGTCATGGTACGCTTGCAACCTACGAAGGTATTATAGTTAGGGATAATAAGGATCTTAGGATGAGGTGCACTCTTTTTCCTGAAAGGGTTTTTTAATGAGGTACCAAGCCAAGATTCATAAAATACCTAACTTAGAGGAGTAAAACTCCCACATGTATATATTTGCATATTTTCTATTTTGAATAAAGTTTTTTAGATTTCCTACAAATCTTTTATCAAGACGCATTAATCTGAAATGCAAAAAATTCATCACCCGATTATAAAGCTATAGATCGGCAGAAAGTGAAAATTAAATTCACTGCATGATCACGGTAAAGACCAACAAAGTTGAAAACCAAATTCATTAGAAGGTCGACCAACGGGGATCAAACCCAATTTCTACAAAATCGGCAAAGATGAAAAAGCGACAGAAACAGAATAATGCAAGAAGTTATCAAAAGTGATCCATAGAAAGGACCTGACGAGGTCTTAATAAAAATGGGTTGCTAATAATAACTTAAAGACCGGCCGACGTAGAGAAGTCGGACCAGTCGACCATAACAACTAAAGTTATAAAAAGTAAATCCCTGGAAAGAGGCCTGGCCAGCCCTAAAAAAGAGGATTACTAGAAATAACTTAGAAGGGACCAACATGATGAAGTTGGCCCAAAACAAAAAGTTATAAAAAGTAATCCCTAAAAGAGACCCGACAAAGGTCCAAAAAGAGGATTACTAGAAATAACTTAGAAGGGACCGACGTGATGAAGTCGGCCCAAAACAAAAAGTTATAAAAAGTAATCCCTAAAAGAGACCTGACAAAGGTCCAAAAAGAGGATTACTAGAAATAACTTAGAAGGGACCGACGTGATGAAGTCGGCCCAAAACAAAAAAAGTTATAAAAAGTAATCCCTAAAAGAAACCTGACAAAGGTCCAAAAAGAGGATTACTAGAAATAACTTAGAAGGGACCAGCATGATAAAACCGGCCCGACCAAGATACCAAAAAAGGTAAACCCATAAAAGAGACCTAACAAAGGTCCAAACTAATGGATTAAGCTTCAGGTCGAAATGCAGAAATCGGCCAACAGAAGGCATACAAGTTGGACCCAGAAATCCACAATCAAACTACAAATATGAGAGTACGAAGGCAATCAAAAGAGGCCGGACAATAAGGCTCCAACACTCCAAAGAAACCTAGAAGGTGTTAGATAGGTGCAGACAAGCATATCATAGAAGAAATAAGGTTATAATAATAACAAGACTCAAGAGGCCACCTAAAGTCGACCCAAAGAGCCTGAGAAGCTACTTTGTTTTTTAACTAATAAAGTTGCTAACAGAAAAGCAACTAAAAGTATCCAGCAGTTAGAAACCACAAATTACAAAATATAAAAAGTTCAAAGCCCACAAGCTGGGCTGTACACAAAAACACCAAGAAATATTCATAGTGGATCCGAAGATTTCTCAGCTGTAGCATCACGAGGTGAAGGAGGATGAGTCTGAAGAGGCACCGCATCTATCGTCCCATCATCCCGATTCAGGATCTGTCAATCAGGATCCGACTCGGGACGACTACCTGCAGGAGTTGAAGAAGTCGGCACAACAGAGACTTTGGCGGCAGGCACAGGAGGAGGCTCGACATCGTCACCATCATCAAGGTCATCAGGGACAATTTTACCATCCTTCACAATGTTGTCCAAGCTGAAGAGAGTAAGGTCAAGCTCGGGCACAAGAACTCGAACCTGCTCCTTCAAATTCTCATAAGCAGCATTAACACTACCTACAAGATGACCTTGAAGTTCGGCATAATCAGCTCGGACAGACTCCAAACTCTCCCTGAGATCAATCATCTCCCTATAAGTGGTGACATAGCTCTCCTTATGCTTCAACGCCGTATCCTCAGCCAACTTTGCAGAGGCCGCCAAAGAAACAGCTCTAGTCTTTTCACCCTCCAACTCTTTCTCCAACCTGGTCACTTTCACCTCGAGCTCCTCCTTCAAACCCTTAATCTGGTCAAACTCCGATTTGGCCTCCTCCACAAAGGCCTTTGTTGCATGGATAGGAAGATGTTGGGCAATCCGGTACAGAGCCGCCCCCATATGTGCTATTTTAATGCTACTACGGGTAATAAAGTCCAAGTGACGAAGGAGGGAAACATCGTCAGTAGGAATCACACCATAAGGGGCGATCTGTTGATCAACAAACCCGACAGCATCAAAGTCGGGAGCATCCAAATTGAAGGGCTCAACAGTTCTTTGTCTCTTTGGAGGAGGAACGGCAGTAGGGGAAGAGGTAGCAGCAGAAGTCTGAGAAGGATTGATCACACGAACCCGAGGGGTAGGAATCATCCTCCTCGGTCCTGGAGAGCTCAGTACTGGCTGAACATGAGAGGATCCTTCCCCAGTCGCTTGATGATTGGACTTTTGTGTGGTCTAGAATTCACAATTAAAATCTCGTTGTAAAGTATAGTTTCTAAACCAACAATAATCCTTTCATACAAAAATTGGTTTGTCACGAGTACAAACCCCTAAAATCTATAAACCGAAGTATTGAACCTCGGGTCGTTCTCCCTAGGATTTACAATGAAGTGTCTTGTTATTGGTTATGAGTTATTTGGGGGTTTTTGAGATATTAGACATGAAATGTAAATGGCAAAGGAAATAAACTAACAACTAGAAAAGCTCTTGACAAGGAATGAGAATTAGAAGTCCCATCCTAGCTATCCTCCTCAATTGTGACCACAATTGTCCCTTGCTACCACTTAGTTAACCTCTAACCATGGAGGAAAGTCAAGTGGATGAATCAACTTAATTCCACAAGTTCTAGCCAACTTCCAAGGGAAAGACTAGCTTTAGTGGTATCCAAATCAATTAGCAACTTTCAATCTTCAATCAACAAATGAATTAGATAACTCAAGCGTCACTAATTACTCTACCAAAGCTAAGAGGAGAAAATTCTATACTAAAATCCAACCAAACATTTCATCAAACACTTGGAAGGCATAAAAGGAAAGCAAAGTAAATTGATAACAACAATGAAATCTAATAACTACTTATTGCAAGGAATTAATAACAACAACCAAAAGAAACACAATTATTATGAATTATCTCAAATTGAATTGGAAGAAAATAGAAGGAACAAAAGTAGATCTACAACAAAACATAGAAGCAACATGAAGGAGATTACAACAAAATAATAGAAGAAGATGATTGCAACAACAAAGAATTAAGAAGCAAAAGTAGAGGGAAGCATGAATGAAAACCTAGATCTAAGAACTAATCCTAATCCTAATTCCTAATCCTAGAGAGAAGTGAGAGCTTCTCTATCTAAAACTAACTTTCCCTCCGAAAATTAAACTAAACTAAACTAATGTGTGTAATTATGTTGATTCCCCTTCAATCCTTGGCTTAAATAGCATTAGAAATGAGTTGGATTGGACCCACAAGGCTTTAGAATTCGCTGGCCACGTATTGCTTTAAGTGGATCATATGGCAGAAACGACGCGTGGGCGTATAGTGCGCGTACTTGTCACCATACGTGTAGTAACTATGACAAATCTTATATCCTTTCTAAGCCCTGGATGTTAGCTTTCCAACACAACTGGAACCACATCATTTGGACCTCTGTAGCTCAAGTTATGGTCGTTTAAGTGCGAAGAGGTCGGCTTGACAGCTTTTGCGATTCCTTCATTTCTTCATGAGTTCTCTATTTTTACATGCTTTTTGTTCATTCCCTTGATCCAATCATTGCCTCCTAAATCTGAAATCACTTAACAAACATATCAAGGCATCTAATGGAATCGAAGGTAAATCAAGATTAAACAATTAAGGACCTAAAAAGCATGTTTTCACTCTTAAGCACAATTTAAGGAAAATTTACAAAACCATGCTATTTCATTGGATAAATGGGAGAAAGGTTGACAAAACCCTCTAAATTCGACACAAGATAAACCCTAAATATGGGGTTTATCAACCTCCCCACACTTAAACCAAGCATGTCCTCATGCTTAGATCAAGAGAAAGCAAATGATATCAACATTTATTCAATGAGATCTAACTAAATGCACTCTACCTATATGCAACTATCTACGTGAATGCAACTAAATGCAAAATGATTCTATTTACTTGGTTAAAAATAAATCAATCCTCCAAGACATACATGCACAAGTAGGGCTAAGGTCCCGTGACGACTCATGAATCCTACCAATTTAAATATCAAGATGAAGTTCAAGTAGACTTGTGGTGCACGAATTGTGAATCACACTTTTCACAACACGTACCACTAACCAGCAAGTGCACTGGGTCGTCCAAGTAATACCTCACGTGAGTAAGGGTCGAATCCCACGGAGATTGTTGGTTTGAAGCAATCTATGGTTATCTTGTGAATCTTAGTCAGGAAGTCAATTATGTTTATCAGTTGAATTGCAAATAAACAATAGAGCATGGATTAAAGGTTACTTGTTATGCAGTAATGGAGAATATGTTGGAGTTTTGGAGATGCTTTGTCTTCTGAATCTCTGCTTTCCTCTGTCTTCTTGTTCACGCACGCACGTCCTCCTATGGCAAGCTGTGTGTTGGTGGATCACCGTTGTCAATGGCTACCTTCCATCCTTCCAGTGAAAACTACGCTCACGCGCTCTGTCACAGCACGGCTAATCACCGGTTGGTTCTCGATCCGGTTGGAATAGGATTTACTATCCTTTTGCGTCTGTCACTAACGCCCAGCCTTCAGGAGTTTGAAGCTCGTCACAGTCATTCAATCCTTGAATCCTACTCAGAATACCACAGACAAGGTTTAGACTTTCCGGATTCTCATGAATGCCGCCATCAGTTCTAGCTTATACCACGGAGATTCTGATTAAGAGATCTCAGAGATACTCATTCAATCGGATATAGAACGGAGGTGGTTGTCAGGCACACGTTCATGGTTTGAGGAAGGTGATGAATGTCACGGATCATCACCTTCATCACAGTTAAGCGCGAATGAACATCTTAGATAGGAACAAGCGTGTTTGAATGGAAAACAGAAATACTTGCATTAATTCATCGAGACACAGCAGAGCTCCTCACCCCCAACAATGGGGTTTAGAGACTCATGCCGTCAGAGAATACAAAGTTTAGATCTGAAAATATCATGAGATACAAAATAAGTCTCTAAAAGTTGTTTAAATACTAAACTAGTAGCCTAGGTTTACAAAAATTGGATAAACTATGATGGATGATGCAGAGATCCACTTCTGGGGCCCACTTGGTGTGTGATGGGGCCCACTTGGTGTGTGCTAGGGCTGAGACTTAAGCAATTCACGTGCAGAGGCCATTTGTGGAGTTGAACGCCAGTTTTTATGCCAGTTTGGGCGTTCAACTCCAGCTTTTGATCCTTTTCTGGCGCTGGACGCCAGAATTGGGCAGAGGACTGGCGTTGAACGCCAGTTTACGTCGTCTATCCTTGTGCAAAGTATGGACTATTATATATTTCTGGAAAGCCCTAGATGTCTACTTTCCAACGCAATTGGAAGCACGCCATTTCGAGTTCTGTAGCTCCAGAAAATCCACTTTGAGTGCAGGAAGGTCAGAATCCAACAGCATCAGCAGTCCTTTTTCAGCCTGAATCAGATATTTGCTCAGCTCCTTCAATTTCAGCCAGAAAAATACCTAAAATTACAGAAAAACACACAACTCATAGTAAAGTCCAGAAATATGAATTTTTCCTAAAAACTAATAAAAATAGACTAAAAACTAACTAAAACATACTCAAAACTATATGAAATTATCCCCAAAAAGCGTATAAAATACCCGCTCATCACAACACCAAACTTAAACTGTTGCTTGTCCTCAAGCAACTAGACAAATAAAATAGAAGACTAAAAGGTTGAGAAGCAATAATATCTCAGAGTTTTTTTTTTTTTTTTTTGCATGAAGCTCAGATTCTAATTAGATGAGCGGGGCTAGTAGCTTTTTGCTTCCGAACAGTTTTGGCATCTCCCTTTATCCATTGAAGCTCAGAGTGATTGGCATCTATAGGAACTCAGAATTCAGATAGTGCTATTGATTCTCCTAGTTCAGTGTGATGATTCTTGAACACAGCTTCTTTATGAGTCTTGGCTGTGGCCCTAAGCACTTTGTTTTCCAGTATTACCACCGGATACATAAATGCCATAGACACATAACTGGGTGAACCTTTTCAGATTGTGACTCAGCTTTGCTAAAGTCCCCAATTAGAGGTGTCCAGAGTTCTTAAGCACACTCTTCTTTTTGCTTTGGACCTTGACTTTAACCGCTCAGTCTCAAGTTTTCACTTGACACCTTCACGCCACAAGCACATGGTTAGGGACAGCTTGGTTTAGCCGCTTAGACCAGGATTTTATTCCTTTAGGCCCTCCTATCCAATGATGCTCAAAGCCTTGGGATCCTTTTTATTTGCCCTTGCCTTTTGGTTTTAAGGGTTATTGGCTGTTTGCTCTTGCCTCTTGGTTTTAAGAGCTTTTGGCTTTTTCTGCTTGCTTTTTCTTTTTCTTTCTATATTTTTTTCTGCAAGCTTTGTTCTTTGCTGCTTTTTCTTGCTTCAAGAATCATTTTTATGATTTTTCAGATTATCAATAACATGTCTCATGTTCATCATTCTTTCAAGAGCCAACATATTTAACAATCTTAAACAACAAATTCAAAAGACATATGCACTGTTCAAGCATTCATTCAGAAGACAGAAAGCGTTGCCACCACATGTTACTAATTAGAATTTTTCTTATTAAAAACTCAAAATTTTATTGCCTCTTATTCAAAAGATCTACTATTTTATTCATGTTTGCTGATGATGAGAAAAATAGACTATAACTTAATTGGGGATAAAATCAAACTAGACACTAATTACTACTAATGATCATGTAATGAAGACACAAACATGGATAAGCACTTAACATAGAGAAAACAAAAAACAGAGAAAGTAAGAACAAGGAACGAGTCCACCTTAGTGATGATGGCATTTCCTTCTTGAGGCACCAATGATGTTCTTGAGCTCTTTTGTCTCTTCCTTGCCTTTGTGGCTTGATTCCTAGTGATTTTTGGTATTTCTATCCTCAGTTGCTTCCAATAATTATGTGGAGGGAAGTGCATCCCCTGAGGTATCTCTTGATTTGCAGCCACATGTTCTACCACTGAGCTATAGATCCTTTACATAATTGTTTTACCACACCAAACTTAGAATGTTGCTCGCCCTCGAGCAAAAGAAGAGGGAATAGATGAAAAAGAAGATGTGGAAAGAAAAAACTAGGATTATGAGGAGGGAAGGTGGGGATCCTGTGGGATCCACAGATCTTGAAATGATCCTGTGAGGTCCACAGATCTTGAGGTATCAAGGCATTTACATCCCTGCACCAATTTGGGCATGCAAAATGCCCTTGCACACAACTCTGGACGTTCAGCGCCAGGTTGGTGCCCATTTTGGGCGTTCAACGCCCATTTGCTGCCATTTCTGGCGTTGAACGCCAGAACCATGCTTGTTCTGGGCGTTCAGCGCCAGGATGCTGCCCATTCTGGGCGTTCAGTGCCAGAACCATGCTCTGTTCTGGCGTTTGAACGCCAGACAGATGCTCCTCCAGGGTGTGATTTTTCTTCTGCTGTTTTTGATTCCGTTTTCAATTTTTATATTTATTTTGTGACTCCACATGATCATGAACCTAATAAAACATGAAAAACCATGAAAGTAAATAAAAATTGGGTTGCCTCCCAACAAGCGCTTCTTTAATGTCCTTAGCTGGACCTTGCTGAGCTTTTAATCTAGCTTCAGCCTTGAGCATTCTTGCTCAATGTTGCCTTCTAGATAATGCTTGATTCTCTGTCCATTGACAATGAATTTCTTATCAGAATCAATATCTTGAAGCTCCACATAACCATATGGTGATACACTTGTAATCACGTATGGTCCCTTCCACCGGGATTTCAGTTTCCCGGGGAATAGCCTGAGTCTAGAGTTAAACAACAGAACCTTCTGTCCTGGTTCAAAGATTCTAGATGACAGCTTTCTGTCATGCCACTTTTTTTATTTTTCTTTATATAGCTTGGCATTTTCGAAAGCTGTGAATCTGAACTCCTCTAGCTCATTTAGCTGGAGCAATCTTTTTTCTCCTGCTAATTTGGCATCAAAGTTTAGGAATCTGGTTGCCCAGTAGGCCTTATGTTCCAGTTCCACGGGCAGGTGACATGCCTTACCATACACCAGTTGGTATGGAGAGGTCCCTATAGGGGTCTTGAATGCTGTTCTGTAAGCCCACAGAGCATCATCCAAGCTCCTTGCCTAATCCTTTCTACGGGTATTTACTGTCCGTTCCAGGATTCTCTTTAATTCCCTGTTAGAGACTTCAGCCTGCCCATTGGTTTGTGGATGATATGGAGTGGCCACCTTGTGGCGAATTCCATACCGAACCATGGCAGAGTAAAGCTGTTTATTGCAGAAGTGAGTGCCTCCATCACTGATTAGTACTCTAGGGACACCAAACCTGCTAAAAATATGTTTCTGGAGGAACTTCAACACTGTTTTAGTATCATTGGTGGGTGTGGCAATAGCCTCAACCCATTTTGATACATAGTCAACTGCCACCAGAATATAAGTGTTTGAGTATGATGGTGGGAAAGGTCCCATGAAGTCAATTCCCCATACGTCAAACAACTCAATTTCCAAGATTCCTTGTTGAGGCATGGCGTAACCATGAGGCAGATTACCAGCTCTTTGGCAACTGTCACAATTACGTACAAACTCTCGGGAATCTTTATAGAGTGTGGGCCAATAGAAGCCACATTGGAGGACCTTGGTAGCTGTTCGCTCACCTCCGAAATGGCCTCCATATTGAGATCTGTGGCAATGCCACAGGATCCTCTGTGCTTCTTCTCTAGGCACACACCTACGGATAATTCCGTCTGCACATCTCTTAAAGAGATAAGGTTCATCCCACAAGTAGTACTTTGCATCAGTAATTAATTTCTTCTTTTGTGTCCTGTTGTACTCCTTGGGTATGAACCTTGCAGCTTTATAGTTTGCAATATCGGCAAACCATGGTGCTTCCTGAATGGCGAATAAATGCTCATCAGGAAACGTTTCAGAGATCTCAAGAGAAGGGAGGGGCGTCCCTTCCACTGGCTCTATCCGGGACAGATGATCAGCCACTTGGTTCTCTGTCCCTTTTCTGTCTCTTATTTCTATATCAAACTCTTGCAGAAGCAATACCCATCTGATGAGCCTGGGTTTTGAATCCTGCTTTGTGAGTAGATATTTAAGAGCAGCATGGTCAGTATACACAATCACTTTTGATCCTACTAAGTATGATCTGAACTTGTCAATGGCGTAAACCACTGCAAGTAGTTCTTTTTCTGTGGTTGTGTAGTTTTTCTGGGCATCATTTAGAACGCGACTGGCATAATAAATGACATGCAGAAGCTTGTCATGCCTCTGTCCCAATACTGCACCAATGGCATGATCACTGGCATCACACATTAGCTCAAATGGTAATGTCCAGTCTGGTGCAGAAATGACTGGTGCTGTGACCAGCTTAGCTTTCAGCATTTCAAATGCCTGCAGGCACTTTGTGTCAAACACAAATGGCGTGTCAGCAGCTAGCAGATTGCTTAGAGGTTTTGCGATTTTTGAAAAATCCTTTATAAACCTCTTATAGAATCCTGCATGCCCCAGAAAGCTTCTGATTGCCTTAACATTGGCAGGTGGTGGTAATTTTTCAATTACCTCTATTTTTGCTTGATCCACCTCTATTCCCTTGTTTGAGATTTTATGCCCAAGAACAATTCCTTCAGTCACCATGAAGTGACATTTTTCCCAGTTTAAAACTAGGTTGGTCTCTTGGCATCTTTTCAGAACAAGTTTCAGGTGATCAAGACAGGAGCTGAATGAGTCTCCATATACTGAGAAGTCATCCATGAAGACTTCCAGAAATTTTTCCACCATGTCAGAGAAAATAGAGAGCATGCATCTCTGGAAGGTTGCAGGCGCATTACATAGCCCAAATGGCATCCTTCTATAAGCAAACACTCCAGATGGACATGTGAATGCTGTTTTCTCTTGATCCTGGGGATCCACTGCAATCTGGTTGTAGCCTGAGTAGCCATCCAGAAAGCAATAATAATCATGACCTGCTAGTCTTTCTAGCATCTGGTCTATGAATGGTAAAGGAAAATGATCCTTTCTGGTGGCTGTATTGAGCCTTCTGTAGTCAATACACATGCGCCACCCTGTAACTGTTCTTGTAGGAACCAGTTCATTTTTTTCATTATGAATCACTGTCATGCCTCCCTTTTTTGGGACGACTTGAATAGGGCTCACCCAGGGGCTATCAGAAATAGGATAAATAATCCCAGCCTCTAGTAACTTGGTGACCTCTTTCTGCACCACTTCCTTCATGGCTGGATTTAGCCGTCTCTGTGGTTGAACCACTGGTTTGGCATTGTCCTCCAATAGGATTTTGTGCATGCATCTAGCTGGGCTTATGCCCTTAAGGTCACCTATGGACCACCCAAGAGCTGTCTTGTGTGTCCTTAGCAGTTGAATAAGTGCTTCCTCTTCCTGTGAATTTAAAGCAGAGCTTATGATCACTGGAAAAGTGTCACCTTCTCCCAGAAATGCATATTTCAAGGATGGTGGTAGTGGCTTGAGCTCGGGTTTAGGGGGTTTTTCCTCTTTCAGAAGAAAGTTCAGAGGCTCTTTCATGTCCTCTGAATCCTCCAAATCAGGCTGAACATCTTTAAAGATGTCTTCCAACTCTGATTCGAGACTCTCAGCCATGTTGATCTCTTCTACCAAAGAGTCAATGAGATCAACTTTCATGCAGTCTGTTGATGTGTCTGGATGCTGCATGGCTTTGACAGCGTTCAACTTAAACTCATCATCATTGACTCTCAGGGTTATTTCCCCCTGTTGGACGTCAATGAGGGATCGTCCAGTTGCTAGGAAGGGTCTTCCTAGAATGAGAGTAGCACTCTTGTTCTCCTCCATTTCCAGCACAACAAAGTCAGTGGGAAAGGCGAATGTCCCAACTCTGACGATCATGTCTTCAATCACGCCTGATGGGTATTTAGTGGAACCATCAGCAAGTTGGAGACATATCCGGGTTGGTTTAACTTCTTCAGTTAAGCCAAGCTTCCTGATAGTGGATGCAGGTATTAGGTTGATGCTTGCCCCAAGATTGCATAAAGCTGTCTTGGTGCAATCACCTTCTAATATGCATGGTATCAGAAAACTCCCAGGGTCTTTAAGCTTTTCAGGAAAGCTTTTCAGGATGACTGCACTGCATTCTTCAGTGAGGAGAACTCTTTCTGTTTCTCTCCACTCCTTTTTATGACTCAAGATTTCTTTCATGAACTTGGCATAAGAAGGTATTTGCTCAAGTGCCTCTGCAAATGGAATCTTTATTTCAAGAGTCCTTAGATAATCTGCAAAGCGAGCAAATTGCTTATCCTGCTCCTCTTTCCGGAGTTTTTGAGGATAAGGTATCTTGGCTTTATATTCTTCAACCTTAGTGGTTAAAGAAGCCTTTTTAGAGGGGTTGTTGTCAGCACTTGTGTGTGTCTGATCCCTCAGTGGCAATTGAGTGCCAGAGTCAGAAGCTGGAGTGACATTAGATGCCAGCTCACTGTCTGTTCCTGGCGCCTGAACGCCAGAAATGTGCCCCTTTTGGGCGTTCAACGCCAGATTCTTGCCCATTTCTGGCGTTGAACGCCAATCCTGCCTTGTTTCTGGCGCTGAACGCCAGTTTTGGGCATGGTCTGGGCGTTCAGCGCCAGCCTTCCACCCATTTTCTGGCGTTTTAGTGCCAGAATTATTTTTCCCTGGGCTCTTACTGTCCTCAGGTGAATCTTTGGTGGGTTGCTCATTTCTTGAGTTTTTGATGCCTTGAGGTGGGGTATTTAATGTTTTCCCACTCCTCAATTGAACTGCTTGACATTTTTCTGCTATTTGCCTTGATAGCTGCTGCTTTGTTTGCTTAAACTGTTCGTCCATATGTATATTAGCTATCCTTGTCTCCTGTAGCCTGTCTTTGAATTCAGCTAGCTGCTTTGTTAGAAAATCCAATTGCTGATTGAATTCAGCAGCTTGTTTTACAGTACTGAATTCAGCAGTTACTGTTTTAACCTCTTCATTCATGGAAGGGTTGCTGCTTAGATACAGATGCTGATTCCTGGCAACTGTATCAATGAGCTCTTGAGCCTCTTCAATTGTCTTTATCATATGGATAGATCCACCAGCTGAGTAATCTAGAGACATCTGAGCTCCTTCTGCAAGCCCATAGTAGAAGATGTCTAACTGAACCCACTCTGAAAACATTTCAGAGGGGCATTTTCGTAGCATCTCTATGTATCTCTCCCAGGCATCATAAAGGGATTCATTATCTCCTTGTTTAAAGCCTTGGATGTCCAGCCTTAGCTGTGTCATCCTTTTTGGAGGGAAATATTGATTCAGGAATTTTTCTGTCAGCTGTTTCCATGTCCTTATGCTGGCCTTAGGTTGGTTATTCAACCACCTCTTAGCTTGATCTTTTACAGCAAATGGAAACAGTAATAGTCTGTAGACATCCTGATCTATTTCTTTATCATGTACTGTGTCAGCAATTTGTAAAAACTGTGCCAGAAACTCTGTAGGTTCTTCCTGTGGAAGACCGGAATACTGGCAACTTTGCTGCACCATGATAATGAGCTGAGGATTCAACTCAAAGCTACTGACTCCAATGGAGGGTATGCAGATACTACTCCCATATGAAGCAGTAGAGGGGTTAGAATATGACCCCAGAGTCCTCCTGGACTGTTCATCTCCACTTATGTCCATGATGGATATATGGATATAACTTGGACTGATTTACCTTTTTAATTATTTTATTTTATGGAAAGAGGACAACTTAACCAAAAATAAAAATAACAATAATTATGATTTTCGAAAAAGTGAGGAGAGAAAAAGTGGTTAGAAGGTTTTGAAAAAGATATGATTTGGAAAAGATTTAAAAAAAAAATTTTTATATGATTTTCGAAAATTTGTTTTAAAAATGGAGAGAAAAGATAATTTTGAATTTAGTGAGGAAAGATAAAAACAATAAGATAGCACAAGATTTAAAATTTTTAGATCTAATGCTCCTTGTTTTTGAAAATTTTGGAGGGAAAACACCAAGGAACACCAAACTTAAAATTTTTTAGAAAACCACCAAAATTTTCGAAAATCAAAGGGAAATCAACAAGAAAACACCAAACTTAAAGTTTGGCACAAAATTTAATAGAGAAAATATTATTTATGAAAAAGGTTTTGAAAAGAATATAAAAGACTCTAACCCAATTACCAAGAACACAGATTAACGCTCTAGCCAAATGAGTTATGGAAATTTTCGAAAATTGAGAAAAATCAACAAGAAAACACCAAACTTTAAGTTTGGCACAGGATTTAATAGAAAAATTATTTTTGAAAAAGGTTTTTAAAAAATATGATAGCCAATTACCATGAACATAAACACCACGTTCTAATTAACTGAGCTATAAATTTAAAGTGTTTTAACAAGGGATAAATAATAAAAGACTCTAAACCAAAAAAAAAGAGAATTTTTTCCTAATCTAAGCAACAAAATAAACCGTCAGTTGTTCAAACACGAACAATCCCCGGCAACGGCGCCAAAAACTTGGTGCACGAATTGTGAATCACACTTTTCACAACACGTACCACTAACCAGCAAGTGCACTGGGTCGTCCAAGTAATACCTCACGTGAGTAAGGGTCGAATCCCACGGAGATTGTTGGTTTGAAGCAATCTATGGTTATCTTGTGAATCTTAGTCAGGAAGTCAATTATGTTTATCAGTTGAATTGCGAATAAACAATAGAGCATGGATTAAAGGTTACTTGTTATGCAGTAATGGAGAATATGTTGGAGTTTTGGAGATGCTTTGTCTTCTGAATCTCTGCTTTCCTCTGTCTTCTTGTTCACGCACGCACGTCCTCCTATGGCAAGCTGTGTGTTGGTGGATCACCGTTGTCAATGGCTACCTTCCATCCTTCCAGTGAAAACTACGCTCACGCGCTCTGTCACAGCACGGCTAATCACCGGTTGGTTCTCGATCCGGTTGGAATAGGATTTACTATCCTTTTGCGTCTGTCACTAATGCCCAGCCTTCAGGAGTTTGAAGCTCGTCACAGTCATTCAATCCTTGAATCCTACTCAGAATACCACAGACAAGGTTTAGACTTTCCGGATTCTCATGAATGCCGCCATCAGTTCTAGCTTATACCACGGAGATTCTGATTAAGAGATCTCAGAGATACTCATTCAATCGGATATAGAACGGAGGTGGTTGTCAGGCACACGTTCATGGTTTGAGGAAGGTGATGAATGTCACGGATCATCACCTTCATCACAGTTAAGCGCGAATGAACATCTTAGATAGGAACAAGCGTGTTTGAATGGAAAACAGAAATACTTGCATTAATTCATCGAGACACAGCAGAGCTCCTCACCCCCAACAATGGGGTTTAGAGACTCATGCCGTCAGAGAATACAAAGTTTAGATCTGAAAATGTCATGAGATACAAAATAAGTCTCTAAAAGTTGTTTAAATACTAAACTAGTAGCCTAGGTTTACAAAAATTGGATAAACTATGATGGATGATGCAGAGATCCACTTCTGGGGCCCACTTGGTGTGTGCTGGGGCCCACTTGGTGTGTGCTGGGGCTGAGACTTAAGCAATTCACGTGCAGAGGCCATTTGTGGAGTTGAACGCCAGTTTTTATGCCAGTTTGGGCGTTCAACTCCAGCTTTTGATCCTTTTCTGGCGCTGGACGCCAGAATTGGGCAGAGGACTGGCGTTGAACGCCAGTTTACGTCGTCTATCCTTGTGCAAAGTATAGACTATTATATATTGCTGGAAAGCCCTGGATGTCTACTTTCCAACGCAATTGGAAGCACGCCATTTCGAGTTCTGTAGCTCCAGAAAATTCACTTTGAGTGCAGGGAGGTCAGAATCCAACAGCATTAGCAGTCCTTTTTCAGCCTGAATCAGATATTTGCTCAGCTCCTTCAATTTCAGCCAGAAAAATACCTGAAATTACAGAAAAACACACAACTCATAGTAAAGTCCAGAAATATGAATTTTTCCTAAAAACTAATAAAAATAGACTAAAAACTAACTAAAACATACTCAAAACTATATGAAATTATCCCCAAAAAGCGTATAAAATACCCGCTCATCAACTTGCAAGAAGAATACTCATGAAAGCTGTGAATCAAGGAATTGAGCATCGAACCCCTCACCGAAAGTGTTTGCACTCTAGTCGCTCAAGTGTGTAGGATCGATTCTCTCAATTCTCCCCTAATCATGCTTTCTAAGATTTGTTTTTCTTCTAACAATCAACATATATTTCATGCATGCATACACGTATCATGAGGTCTTTTCTTTAGGTTGTAATGGGGCTAGGGTTAAGGTAAGGATGCATATTTGGTCAAGTGAGCTTGAAATTTGAATCTTTGATAAGCTTAAACTTCCCACCTAACCTATGACATCCTATACAATTTCAAAGCTAACCTAACTACCCATTTTCTCACTTTTTCACATATTCATGTATTCCTTTTCATTTCACAACACTTATGTATTGACCCTTATTGAGCTTTGATTTGGGGCATTTTGTCCCCTTTTATTTCTTTCTTTTTCTTTGTTTCTTTCTTTTTCTATTTTTTTTCTTTTCTTTTCCATATTATTTTTTTTTTCTTTTTTTCTTTTCCTTTTCCTTTTTCTCATTTTTTTTCTATATACAAGATCATCAATGCATAAGGTTTTACATTCATTACACATGAGCATGTACCCAATTCTTAATATTTACAACAAAAATACAAAACTATCTTTTTATTCAACCAATGTTCCAAGATTTCTCACACTTAAATGACACACACACACACTAGCCTAAACTAATCAAAGATCCAAATTAAGAACTTTTATTGTTTTCCGCTTTAAGGCTTGTAATGTGCTAAAATTATGAACAAAGTGGGTTAAGCATAGGCTCGAATTGGCTAACAATGGAAGATAAAAAGTAAGGCCATTTGGGTAAGTGAGCTAAATGAAATGATGGCCTCAATCATATAAATGCATGAATACACAAAATAATGGACATAAAGAATCAAACAAATCAAAGATTACAATTATAGAAAGAGAACAATGCACACAAGAAGGGAAAATAAGTGGTTATAAGATGTAACCACGTCATTAGGCTCAAATCTCACAAGCTTGTGTGTTCTTAGCTCAAAAATCATGTTCCAAAATAAATTCTTTCAAGAAAGTTCAACAAAAAGTTTTTAAATTGGTAGGTTGCCCTAAAAATAATTTCTTGGAAAAGAAATCATCACCCTAACCAAGTAGTCCTAATAGGAAAGAAGTGGTAAAAATATGTACAAATTCTAACTAACATGCAACCTATCATGTAATGCAACAACTATCTAACGAAGAAAATAAAAAAAAAATTGTGTTGAAAAGGAAATTGTTACCCATGGAGATCGGTCGAACGACCTCCCCACACTTGAAGATTGCACCGTCATCGGTGCATGCAAAGAAGAGCAAGGTGGATGGGTTGCTACAATTGATGAGCTTCTTCGAAAGGTTGTGCGGATGACTTGTTCGTTGCCCCACGTCGAAGCTTTTCCTTTCTCCCTTCTTTCTTGGTGGCCAACCTAAAAGGAAAGAAAAGGAAAGAAAATTAGGGCTATAACAAAGATATCAAAGCAAATAGAATATAGGCGGGAGCTAATGCCAAATAAGAGTAAGGTTCTCACTACATGTTAGCTACGCATGTAATTGAGAGAGCAATATAGGCCAAGGGCATATCAACTAATACTTTATGCAAGAGTAGAGTCAAAGCATAAAGCGCATGTTGAGCATCAAGTTCAAACAAGAAAGAGTGGGTTATGAAAGACAATATGAGCTCATATCAACGCACAAAGACACAAGAGTCAGACAAGATGAAGCATTGATTTAAAAGTTTCATCACCCAACAATATCAAACAAGTCAAGAGGCACCAAAATAATGCAAGAAATTCTCAACAATTGAGTAGGAAAATGCAACACCATTATTAAAGTAAGAAACTCGAAAAAAAATAAAGTAAAAAAATAGGCTATAAAAATAAAATGAAAATGTAAAGAATAAAAGTATACGAATGCAATAAACAAAAGAAAATGGAAGAGGGAAAAAAAACTCTTTTTTTTTACCGGCGCGGACGCGTCATGCACGCTTACGCGCCGATGTGCATATTGGCCGAAGGGCGCGTACGCGCCAGGTGCGCGCACGCGTACAGGTGGTTGTGCCAGTGGCACAATATTGGCCCAAGGTTCGCGCAACTCTCGGGTCCATGGCCCGGAAACTGTGTCTATGGATCGGCGCGCATGCGGCATGTGTGCGGGCGCGCGCATATGCAAAATAAGGACATCGACGCGTAAGCGCGCAGTGCGCGCACGCGCACACGCTGTTGTGCAATTGGCCCAGCTTTTGCGTGAAATTGGCCCAACTCTCTGGAAAGAGTACGTGTCCTTAAACACTTTTTTTTTTAGAAATACTAAAAACAGCCTAAAATCTCCCTAACACTACCTACAACTCTAAAATGAACTACAAATGCAAAATTATAGAATTCTATTTGGTTGTTGAAGAGCTTTTCAAAAATAAACAAGGAAACTTGCATCACTAGTAACTAACAACCAATTTATTGAAACAAGTATATGGAAAGAAAACTACCTACAATGGTAACTCAAATCACTTATTAATCAAGTCTACAAGAGAGTGGAAAGAGTTTACCATGGTGGGGTGTCTCCCAACTAGCACTTTTAGTTTAAGTCCTTAAGTTGGACCTTTGGGAAGCTCTTGTCATGGTGTCTTATGCTTGTACTCATCCTTGAATCTCCAAGGATCCTTGCTCCTCAAATGGTTGACAGAAGTTCCAACCATCTTTACCAAGTTTGGATGGAGTTCCACCTAAGATATAAGCTCCCATAGTTGGTCTTCGTGCTTCGATCCGGGGTCCCATATCTTATTTTCGCACCCATCTTCTTGTTGATCTTCATGAATTTTTTGTTCGGGTGGTTGACAAGTATGACAAGTAGAATTTTCCTTAGCGCACCAAGTTTTCTTACTAGACCCATGTAAAGTAGCATTCATCCAATCATAGTCCCTATATTTTGAAGCTTTGACCTTGATGAGCCTAATTCCAAACCTCCAACCACTACACAACTCCTTTTTACTCTTAATTCCACAAAGAGCTCTAAGTTGACCATCATTTTCAATTAAACCATACTCAAGTGAGAAAGTAAAGCTTAGGGATAAGAATTTTACCCACTTGAATGTTGTGTTGGATGGTGACTTGGGGAGGGAGACCTCCCCACACTTAGACAATGCGAGGTCTACTTCTTTAGGCTCTTCTTTAGTTATTTCCACCTCTTCGCAAGCTTCTTCAATTTCAACCTTTTCCCCTTTATCACTTGGCGTGGTGTTGTATTCAAGAACTTCAATTTCTTGCTCAATGAGAGGTGATTCAATTTTGCATACGAATTCATTGATGAATGAATCCATCCCTTGATCAACCTCTTCATATTCTTCAATTTCGATATACACCAATTCAACTTTTTCCTTTTGGTAGCTTTCTTCCGATTCGCTCTCTTTCTCATTACTCACCAAGGGTATGGGAAGTTGTGCACATGCTTCTATAATTTCAACTTCACGTCCAATGGGAGAGGATTCACTTGTAGAGAGAAATTCATCCATGATTGAATCCATCTCTTGATAAACCTCTTCCAAGTCTCCAACGATGATATGCTTTGGAGGTTGCGCACCCTTCTCAACATCAATATCAAGCTTCTTGGAAGAGTGCTCCATGATGCTACATTCCCATGGACTTTCAACATCTCCTAGATCTTCAACCACTTCTTCCTTTTCTTTAATGATCATAGGATCCTCCAATTTTTCTAACACAAAGTGGCATCCCTCATTTCCACCAGAATTTTCAATCTCTCCTTCATACTATGCTCTTCAATTGATTCTTCACATGTGGCTATAGAAGCATCTTGAGTATTTCAGCATTGGTAGGCTAAAGTATGCACTACCTTGGTCAAATTAGTCACAAACTCTAGGGTGTTTCTTTGCATATCCGCTTGTGCTTGAAGTAGCAAGGAGAGAGAATCATCTATTGGGACTTGGGGTGGATAAGAGGATTCATTATTTTGGAGAGAGGGTTCATAGTAGGAAGGTGGTTCTTCTTGGTAAGGGTATGGAGAAGGTATGCATTGAGGTGGTTCTTGGTAATAGTCATGATGGAGTTGTGGTGGTTCCAAAGGTTCTTGCTCATACTGGTCATGAGAATATGGAATGGATGATTGGTCATATGACGGATATGGGTCATAGGGAGGTGCTTGGTATGGGACGGCTTGGGAGTATGGTTGAGGTTCATGTTGAGAATAAGAGTTATAGGCATATGATGGTGGTAATTGATTGTCATAAAAAGATTCACCATAGCCATTGAATTGACATGCATTAGGATGGTGATTATACCTATAAGTATCTGGAGGTTGTTGCCAATAAGAGTGATAAATTCCTTGAGACTCCTCCCATCTTTGTTGGTTCCATCCGTAATGAGTGTCATCATTGAAGTTCACATTTCCTACAACACAATTAGAACCAAACTCATAGCCAAAGTGAGAATTCATAGTGAAAAAAAATGAAATAAAACTAACAAAATCTAGTAAACAAGCAAAAGACAAAACCTATTTACAATATTCACATATATACAATAACCAATAACATAACACCATTGTAATTCTCCGGCAACGGCGCCATTTTGATGATTGGACTTTTGTGTGGTCTAGAATTCACAATTGAAATCTCGTTGTAAAGTATAGTTTCTAAACCAACAATAATCCTTTCATACAAAAAGTTGTTTGTCACAAGTACAAACCCCTAAAATCTATAAACCGAAGTATTGAACCTCGAGTCGTTCTCCCTAGGAATTACAATGAAGTGTCTTGTTATTGGTTATGAGTTATTTGGGGGTTTTTGAGATATTAGACATGAAATGTAAATAGCAAAGGAAATAAACTAACAACTAGAAAAGCTCTTGACAAGGAATGAGAATTAGAAGTCCTATCCTAGCTATCCTCCTCAATTGTGACCACAATTGTCCCTTGCTACCACTTAGTTAACCTCTAACCATGGAGGAAAGTCAAGTGGATGAATCAACTTGATTCTACAAGTTCTAGCCAACTCCCAAGGGAAAGACTAGCTTTAGTGGTATCCAAATCAATTAGCAACTTTCAATCTTCAATCTATAAATGAATTAGATAACTCAAGCATCACTAATTACTCTACCAAAGCCAAGAGGAGAAAATTCTATACTAAAATCCAACCAAGCATTTCATCAAATACTTGGAAGGCATAAAAGGAAAGCAAAGTAAATTGATAACAACAATGAAATCTAATAACTACTTATTGCGAGGAATTAATGACAACAATCAAAAGAAACACAATTATTATGAATTACCTCAAATTGAATTTAAAGAAAATAGAAGGAACAAAAGTAGATCTACAATAAAACATAGAAGCAACATGAAGGAGATTACAACAAAAGAATAGAAGAAGATGATTGTAATAACAAAGAATTAAGAAGCAAAAGTAGAGGGAAGCATGAATGAAAACCTAGATCTAAGAACTAATCCTAATCCTAATTCCTAATCCTAGAGAGAAGTGAGAGCTTCTCTCTCTAAAACTAACTTTCCCTCCAAAAATTAAACTAAGCTAAACTAATATGTGTAAGTATGTTGATTCCCCTTAAATCCTTGGCTTAAATAGCATCAGAAATGAGTTGGATTGGGCCCACAAGGCTTTAGAATTCGCTGGCCACGTATTGCTTTAAGTGGATCATATGGCAGCAACGACGCGTGGGCGTATAGTGCGCGTACTTGTCACCATACGTGTAGTAACTATGACAAATCTTATATCCTTTCTAAGCCCTGGATGTTAGCTTTCCAACACAACTGGAACCGCATCATTTGGACCTCTGTAGCTCAAGTTATGGAAGTTTAAGTGCGAAGAGGTTGGCTTGACAGCTTTTGCGATTCCTTCATTTCTTCATGAGTTCTCCATTTTTACATGCTTTTTGTTCATTCCCTTGATCCAATCTTCGCCTCCTAAATCTGAAATCACTTAACAAACAAATCAAGGCATCTAATAGAATCGAAGGTAAATCAAGATTAAACAATTAAGGACCTAAAAAGCATGTTTTCACTCTTAAGCACAATTAAAGGAGAATTTACAAAACCATGCTATTTCATTGGATAAATGGGAGAAAGGTTGACAAAATCCTCTAAATTCGACACAAGATAAACCCTAAATATGGGATTTATCACCACTTTGGCAGAGACATTCTGGGCAGCTGTAGCCTTCCTTGCCTTCCTAAAGGCCCTCATGGAGTCATTATTTTTAACCATCTCTAAAAATACATAAAACCAAGTCATCAACCGAAAAGAAAGAAGAAAGAACTCAACAAAATAAACAAGCAACAAGTAAGTCAAAGGAAGTCGACCACTACCCATCTCGGCTCGGACAAGAGAAGGGTCTCCTAAAAATCTCTGTGTATCAAGATGAGGAGGTTGTCCCCAAATCCCCTCCAACAAAGTCACAAAAGCCTGCTCAACCTCATCAAGAATCTCCCACGTATATCTAGATACTACAACTTTCTTTTACCAACATAAAGGGAAGGCAGGTTCACCATTTGACTCTAAGAAAAATGGCCAAGCTCCCTCAACAGCTCGGACCTTGAAAAAGTAATTCTTAAAATCCCTAAAAGATTCATCATATATGGAAAACACTTTGTGCCCTTGGGCAGACTTGAAAGAAACCCAAGAAGCTTTCTTTTTGGTAGTCCCAGGCTTAGTCAAAACAAAAAGATACAGAAAGAGAGTTTGAGAAGGTGTGACATTCAACTCTTGGCAAAGCAACTGAAAGATCTTGATGAAGCCCCAGGAGTTTGGATGGAGCTGAGATGGGGCCACATTACATGACCACAACAAGTCGGTCTCAAAAAAAGTAACGGGAAAGGTAATGTTCAGATGGCTGAAAAAATAATCGTAGGTATAGAAGAAGGGACGTTCCCCTTGGGTCAGAGAAGGAAAGCAAACCCTTTCCTCGGAGTCCGGCACTACCAACTCATAATCTTTCTCCTGGTCTCTACGACTACAGATACGGTGACATTTTCTAAGTTCCACAAGATACTCAGGGTCAACGATTGAAACACACATCAGAACAAGGGAGTCCAGCCAATCAGACATACCCTCGGGGACTTTGGAGGAGGTCTCAACAATATTTTTGCGAGAGGAAGTCATGATCAACTAATCCTACAACAAAGAAAAAAGAGAGAAATTACTAAATAAACAGATCGGCCATAACAAAGGAAACAGCTCGGACAAAACAAGATATAACTCGATCTAAGGCACACATGACAAAAGGAAACCCAAGGACACAACCCACTAGTCCAGGGGCATCCTTTGGAGGCAATAACAGGGCGACAGAACAAAGATCTACAAAGTTATCTCAGCAAGAAAAAATAAACCTTCTTTTAATCAAAATGCTGAGAAGAAAGTTACAAATCAAATAAGTCATAAAAAACAGAGCCACCCTTCAAACTACAGTCTATCAGCAAAAGGAACTACCAACAGCAAAGGTTTGCCAAGTGGAAATCATCGAAAAATACAACCTTTTTTAGAATCAAACAAGCCATTATCCAAGATGCTCCGAAATCAAAAGCGCGAACAAAAAAAGCAGCAACAACATGCAAAGCCCTAAAAACATCAAACTACCAGGGAATCCACCAAAGTGCACACATAAGGTCGAAAGAAAACTAGAAAAAATACATCACAGTGACAACCAAGCATGGTAATACGAAAAGGTTCAAGCTTTCCAACATACACTCAAGCAAAAGCAAAACTTTACCAAGAAAAAAGAATAACGCAAAGGAAGAGTGCTGCACGAAATTGTAATCACACTTTTCACAACTCCGCACAACTAACCAGCAAGTGCACTAGTCGTCCAAGTAATACCTTACGCGAGTAAGGGTCGATCCCACAGAGATTGTCAGCTTGAAGTAAGCTATAGTTATTTCGTAACTCTTAGTCAGGAAATTAGTAATGAAAATAATTGTACTGATGAAGAATAAATAACATAAAATAAATAGTACTTGTAATTCAATAACGAGAAACAGGTTGAGGTTCCGGAGATGCTCTGTCATCTGAATCTCTGCTTTCCTACTGTCTTCTTCTCCAAATACGAACGGCTCTTTCCATAGTAGGATGTATGATCCTCTCGGATGAAAAATACCAGGTGCGCTGTCACCGCACGACTAATCATCTGTCGGTTTCCACTAGCGTCGGAATAGGACCCTTGTCATTTTGCATAATGTTACTGCGCCCAACATTCGCAGGTTTGAAGCTCATCACAATCATCCCCTTCCAGATCCTACTCGGAATACCACGGACAAGGTTTAAATTTTCCGGATCCCAGGAATGCTGCCAATTGGTTCTAGCCTATACCACGAACGTTCTAACCTCCGAAATCGGTCCGTGGATCAGAAACCTAAGAGATACACATTCAAGTTGTCGCCCAATGTCTACATTGAGCTCAGATAGAACGGGAGTGGTTGTCAGGCACGCGTTCATAGAATTGAGAATAATGATGAGTGTCACGGATCATCATCTTCTCCGGATTGAAGTACGAATGAGTATCTTAGAATAGAATCAAGCGTGATTGAATGGAAAACGGTAGTAATTGCATTAATTCATTAAAACACAGTAGAGCTTCTCACCCCCAACCATGGGGTTTAGAGACTCATGCCATTAGAAATACAATATGAAGTGTAAAAATGTCATAAGGTGCTCAATGAATCTCTAAAAGTAGTTTTTATACTAGACTAGTAACCTATGTTTACAGAAAATGAGTAACTAAGTGCAGATAGTACAGAATCCCACTTCTGGGACCCACTTGGTATGTGCCTGGGCTGAGCTTTCAAGCTTTCACATTCATATGCCCAAAGTTGGCGGTAAACGCCACTCCAGGTGCCAGAATGGGCGTTTAACACCGGAAAAGGTGCCAGTTCTGGCGTTTTTACGCCAAACAGTTTTAGGCTGATTTGGACGCTGGTTTGGACCATCAAATCTTTGGAAAAATATAGACTATTATATATTTTTGGAAAGCCCAGGATGTCTACTTTCCAATGCAATTGAGAGCGCGTCAATTGGGCTTCTGTAGCTCCAAAAAATCCAGTTCGAGTTCAAGGAGGTCAGAATCCAACAACATCTGCAGTCCTTTTTCAGCCTCTGAATCAGATTTTTGCTCAGGTCCCTCAATTTCAGCCAGAAAATACCTGAAATTACAGAAAAATACACAAACTCATAGTAAAGCCCAGAAATGTGATTTTTGAATAAAAACTAATAAAAGTATAATAAAAAGTAACTAAATTATACTAAAAACTACTTAAAAACATTGCTAAAAAGGGTATAAATTATCCACTCATCACAACACCAAACTTAAATTGTTGCTTGTCCCCAAGCAACTGAAAACAAAATAGGATAAAAAGAAGAGAATATACAGTGAATTCCAAACTTATCAATGAAAATTAGTTTCAATTAGATGAGTGGGACTTGTAGTCTTTTTACTTCTGAACAGTTTTGGCATCTCACTTTATCCTTTGATGTTCAGAATAATTGGCATCTATAGGAACTCAGAATTCAGATAGTGTTATTGATTTTCCTAGTTCAGTATATTGATTCTTGAACACATTTACTTTATGAGTCTTGGCCGTGACCCTAAGCATTTTGTTTTCCAGTATTACCACCGGATACATAAATGCTACAGACACATAACTGGGTGAACCTTTTCAGATTGTGACTCAGCTTTGCTAGAGTCCCCAGTTAGAGGTGTCCAGAGCTCTTAAGCACACTCTTTTTTGCTTTGGACCACGACTTTAACCGCTCAGTCTCAAGCTTTTCACTTGACACCTTCATGCCACAAGCATATGGTTAGGGACAGCTTGGTTTAGCTGCTTAGGCCAGGATTTTATTCATGTGGGCCCTCCTATCCATTAATGCTCAAAGCATTGGATCCTTTTTATTTTACCCTTGCCTTTTGGTTTAAAGGGCTATTGGCTTTTTCTTCTTGCTTTTTCTTTTTCTTTTTTTTTCTTATTTTTTTTCGCCATATTTTTTTTCTTTTTCTTTTTTTCGCATTTTTTTTTTTGCAAGCTTTTCACTGCTTTTTCTTTCTTCAAGAATCAATTTTATGATTTTTCAGATTATCAAATAATATTTCTCCTTTTTCATTATTCTTTCAAGAGCCAATAATTTTAACATTCATAAACAACAAATTCAAAAAAATATGCACTGTTCAAGCATTCGTTCAGAAAACAAAAGGTATTGTCACCACATCAAAATAATTAAACTAATTTCAAGATATAATTCGAAATCATGTACTTCTTGTTCTTTTGTAATTAAAAACATTTTTCATTTAAGAGAGGTGAAGGATTCATAGGATATTCATGGCTTTAAGACATAGACTCTAAATTTTATTAATCAAAAATAAAAAAATAGGACATAAAATAAACATAAAAGCAGATCAATAATAATAAAATAAAGAAAATAAAAAATATAAAAATAAATGACTCTTAAAATAGATCTCTAATAATAAAAGTTATCATAGAGTTACGACTCAACAACCTGCATTGGGAGAGGTAAGTGCTCCTTCAATTTATGGGACGCCTGGCTCTTCAAGGGACAGCTTCTGGCGCTTTAGCTCCTGTATCTCACGCCCTTGCTTCTCTTCTTCTATGAGCAGTTTGCAAAGCATGCTGGTTTGATTCTGTTGCTCCCCTTTGAGTTGATTTACAGCTTCTTGTAGTTTGGTGACAGATGCTTCTAAGCGAGTCCAATAGTCAAATTGAGGAATTTCTGGAAGGAGCTCATGTGCCCTCCTCTTGATGAGGTTGTCTTGAACTTGCTGTCCATCCATCACCCTTTTGGTGATTGGGTGTTCGACTGGGATATACTCATCAACACCTATTTGTACTCCCGCATCTTTACATAATAGACTGATCAAGCTTGGGTAGGCCAATTTGGCCTCAGTGGATTCCTTGTTTGCAATTTTATAAATTTCACAAGGGATTAATTGATGGACCTCCACTTCTTTTCCCATCATAATACAGTGGATCATCACTACTCTTTTGACAGTGACTTCAGAGCAGTTACTAGTGGGGAGTATGGATCGCCCAATGAAATCCAGCCAGCCCCTAGCAACTGGCTTGTGGTCTCCTCTCTTCAGTTGGTTTGGGACACCTTTTGAATTAGTTATCCAGTTGGTTCCAGGGAGGCATATGTCCTCTAGAACTTGATCCAACTTTTTATCTTTAGCCATTCTCCTGTTAAAGGATTTTGGATCATCCTGCAGTTGAAGAAGTTTGAGGACTTCTCTCACTTTGTCAAGATGGAAATAGATAATCATGTCTTTGACCATGGTTTGAAAAGTGTGGAAGGCAGTTGCCTCCATTCTTTGCTCATCTGTCAGCCACAAATTTGCATAAAATTCCTGGACCATGCTTCTTCCCACATTCATCTCAGGATTAGCTAGGATTTCCCAGCCTCTGTTTCGAATCTGCTCTTGGATCTCTAGATCTTCGTCTTCTTTCATATCGAACTTGACTTTCGGGATCACTGATCTTCTGCACACTATTTTAAAGTAATGATCTACATGTTCTTTGGTGCAGAACCTCTCATGCATCCATTGTGGTTTTGGATTGTTTTCTTTCATACCTCTTGGAGTGGTTTGTTTTCCTTTTGGGGCCATGATCTTGGTTAGTGATCACGGAAAATCACACCAAACTTAGAGGTTTGCTTGTCCTCAAGCAAAAGCACAGAAAGAAGATGAGTAGATGGAGAGAATGATTCGAATGATGGAGGAGGAGTGATGGCCGAATGTATAAATAGAGGGGAGGGAGGGTATGGTTTCAAAAATTTAAAAAAAAAAAAGATATGATTGAAAGATATGATTGATAAAAGATAAACATGATATGCAAAAGAGAATATTGTTTTCAAAATTTAAGAGATATGAAGAAGATATGAAGAAGTTAAATCTGAAATTTTTTTGTTTATGTATCTAAGAAATAAAAGATAATATGAATGAATTGAAAAGATTTGAAAAGAAATTGGGAAGATAAATGAGTTTTTGAAAAAGATTTGAAAAGAATTTGAAGGAGAACTAAAAGGAATTTATAAGATTATGAATTTTTGTTAATGGAAGTTAGAAATTGAATGTTTGTAATGTTTATATGCAGAAAATTTTGAATTAAAACAAGAAAATTCGAAAAAAATTGGATTGAAAACAAAATTACCTCTCCCCTGTCTGTTCTGGCGTTAAACGCCCAGAATGATGGCCATTTTGGGCGTTTAACGCCCAGCCAGGTATCCTGGCTGGCGTTAAACGCCAGAAATCCTTCTTCACTGGGTGTTTTTCTGAACGCCTAGAATGCTGCCAATTCTGGCGTTAAACGCCCAAAATGCTACCTTTTCTAGCATTAAACGCCCAGAATGGTAGCCATTTTGGCGTTAAACGCCCAGAATGGTAGCCATTCTGGTGTTTAACGCCCAGTTTGCCTCTTTACTGGCGTTTTGATGCCAGTGAGCTCCTTTCCTCTGTGATTTCGCTGTTTTATGTCTTGAATCTCCATTTTCCTGACTTTTTCACTGAAAATATATTAAATAACAAGAGAAACAAAATTAAAAAGACTTATCTAACTATTACAAACATCTAATTTATTGATAATGGTTGGGTTGCCTCCCAGCAAGCGCTTTTTTACTGTCTTTAGCTGGACTTTACTGAGCTTTTAACTTAGTCTCAGCTTTGAGCATTCTTGCTCAATATTGCCTTCAAGATAATGTTTGATTCTTTGTCCATTAACAATGAACTTTTTGTCTGAATCAACATCTTGAAGTTCTACATAGCCATATAGTGACACACTTGTAATTACATATGGGCCCCTCCACCAGGATTTCAATTTCCCGGGAACAATCTGAGTCTAGAGTTAAACAGCAGGACCTTCTGTCCTGTCTCAAAGACTCTAGATGACAGCATTTTGTCATGCCATATTTTTGCTTTCTCCTTATATATTTTGGCATTTTCGAAAGCATTGAGTCTGAATTCTTCCAGCTCATTCAACTGGAGTAATCTCCTCTCTTCAGCTACCGTAGTATCAAGGTTTAGGAATCTGGTTGCCCAGTAGGCTTTGTGTTCTAGTTCTACTGGCAGATGACAGGCTTTTTCATATACAAGCTGGTATGGAGAGGTCCCTATAGGAGTTTTGAATGTTGTTCGGTATGCCCACAGAGCATCATCCAGACCTCTTGCCCAATCCTTTCTACGGGCATTTACAGTCCGCTCCAGGATTCGTTTTAGTTCTCTATTTGAGACTTCAGCCTGCCCATTTGTCTGTGGATGATATGGAGTTACCACTTTATGGTTAATTCTATATCAGACCAGAGCAGAGTCAAGCTGTTTATTGCAGAAATGAGTGCCTCCATAACTGATCAGTATCCTAGGGACACCAAACCTGCTGAAGATATTCTTTTGGAGGAACTTCATCACTATCTTAGTATCATTAGTGGGTGTTGTAATTGCTTCTACACATTTAGTGGGTGCCTCCATAACTGATCAGCAAGTGCACTGGGTCGTCCAAGTAATACCTTACGCGAGTAAGGGTCGATCCCATAGAGATTGTCGGCTTGAAGCAAGATATGGTTATTTCGTAACTCTTAGTCAGGAAATTAGTAACGAAAATAATTGTATTGATGAAGAATAATAACATAAAATAAATAGTACTTGTAATTCAATAACGAGAAACAGGTTGAGGTTCCGGAGATGCTCTGTCATCTGAATCTCTGCTTTCCTACTGTCTTCTTCTCCAAACACGTACGGCTCTTTCCATGGCAGGCTGTATGATCCTCTCGGAAGAAAAATACCAGGTGCGCTGTCACCGCACGGCTAATCATTTGTCGGTTCCCACTAGCGTCGAAATAGGACCCTTGTCCTTTTGCACACTGTTACTGCGCCCAACATTCGCAGGTTTGAAGCTCGTCACAATCATCCCCTTCCAGATCCTACTCGGAATACCACAGACAAGGTTTAGACTTTCCGGATCCCAGGAATGCTGCCAATTGGTTCTAGCCTATACCACGAAGGTTCTAACCTCCGGAATCAGTCCGTGGATCAGAAACCCAAGAGATACACATTCAAACTGTCGCCCACTGACTACGTTGAGTTCAGATAGAACGGGAGTATTTGTCTGGCAGGCGTTCATAGAATTGAGAATAATGATGAGTGTCACTGATCATCATCTTCTCCGGATTGAAGTACGAATGAGTATCTTAGAATAGAATCAAGCGTGATTGAATGGAAAACAGTAGTAATTGCATTAATTCATTAAAACACAGCAGAGCTCCTCACCCCCAACCATGGGGTTTAGAGACTCATGCCATCAGAAATACACTATGAAGTGTAAAAATGTCATAAGGTGCTCAATGAATCTCTAAAAGTAGTTTTTATACTAGACTAGTAACCCAGGTTTACAGAAAATGAGTAACTAAGTGCAGATAGTGCAGAATTCCACTTCAGGGACCCACTTGGTGTGTGCCTGGGCTGAGCTTTCAAGCTTTCACGTTCATATGCCCAAAGTTGGCGTTAAACGCCACTCCAGGTGCCAGAATGGGCATTTAACGCCGGAAAAGGTTCCAGTTCTGGCGTTTTTACGCCAGACAGTTTTAGGCTAAATTTGGACGCTGGTTTGGGCCATCAAATCTCGGGCAAAGTATGGACTATTATATATTGCTGGAAAACCCATGATGTCTACTTTCCAACGCAATTGAGAGCGCGCCAATTGGATTTCTGTAGCTCCAAAAAATCCAGTTTAAGTGCAAGGAGGTCAGAATCCAACAGCATCTGCAGTCCTTTTTCAGCCTCTGAATCAGATTTTTGCTCAGGTCCCTCAATTTCAGCCAAAAAATACCTGAAATTACAAAAAAACATATAAACTCATAGTAAAGCCCAGAAATGTAATTTTTGAATAAAAACTAATAAAAGTATAATAAAAAGTAACTAAATTATACTAAAAACTACTTAAAAATATTGCCAAAAAGGGTATAAATTATCCACTCATCAAAGAGCGACGAAAGAAGTAAAGAAACAGGAAGAAAAACCAACCTGAAAATGGAGAAATCTCCAAAGAAATTGAAGACGGAGAGTCAAAATTCGGAATCGCCTTTCGAGCGAAGAAAGCACCAACAATCACCAATGGCGTTACAGAAAGTGGCGTGAAGACGACGAACGGAAATCTCAAAGGAATAAGGAAGTACAAACAAAACGGAAGAATAAGAAAGAAAGGGAGGAAGTTATAGCGAGCAACAGTGAAGAGAAAACAGAAAAGAGAAAGTTTTGATGCAATTCAAAAAATAAAACAAAGAAAGCGGGAGAAAAAGAAATGGAACGTTAATTAATGGGGCATTAAAAACCCTTGCACGTTCCCAAGACAGGGAACACCTGTTTTCAAAATCAAAGAAAAAGAGGAAAGACGTTCTGCATTCAGAAGGAAGCTCTACAAAAAGATCGACAAAATGCTCGAGTTCGGCTTCACCAGAGAAGGATCGAAAGTCCTAAAACTAAAGGACTCGACCTCAAAAGGAAGACCACACTCGAGCAGGGGCACTGTTCATACCCTAGGTCGAACTGTCCGACCTGAGATGTTTAGACGACAAGTCAACTGACCTCTTCAGGTCAAGATTATCCGACCTCACTCAAAGAGCTCAGCCAAATCGCCAGAAAAAGCCCAAATAGGGCCCAAATAGAGGAACACGACCCAAATCCAAAGGCAGTCCAAGCCTACAGAGATAAGGGCGGTTCCCTTGAAGATAAGATGACCTCACTCAAGGATAAGATAAGATAAGATAACTATCTTATCTCCAAGAAGGTCACTCCTCACCATTATAAATACACTAGAGCACCCAGGTATAACTCATACTCTGATTCTACAAAAAAACCTGCTTAATACCCTTGCTAACTTAAGCATCGGAGTCCCTTGCAGGTACCCCCACCCTCCGGTGACAAAGGATCAACAGCATAGCCAGCCCAACAAGTCAGACGCGATAGCTTTGGCCGCCACCCACCAGCCAAACGCGTCATCTCTGACCGGTACAGAAGATCTCATCTGAGATCGACCTACAGTTTCAGGTAACCCTTGGAACAGATACGTACTCGAGATACAGTCAAATCCTGATGTACAAGTCGGACCAAAAGAAGACGTCATTCATTACACCCATAGTGAATTACTATTATGTGCGTGGTCATGCCATTTGGATTAAAAACTGCGGGTGCTGTAACACCCTACCACACAGAGCTTTACACCTAAGATGTAAAACAGAGATGGCGAGGCGCTACGAACGCTAAAACAAAATATAAATACGTATAATAGTCGAAAGAATGTAGTATACGAGGAGCCGTGAAGAATAGGTAAAACAAAATCGCAAAATTAAAAGCGCAACGCCCAGGAAAGAGATTACTTGCGTATGAAGAAAACTAATGGTTCATAAACATATATATAAAAGCAAGAGTAGAGGGTCAAGAATACAAATATCAAGCTCTGAACTCAGCCTGCGAATCTAAGGCTGGCCAGAGAATAGTTACATACATACATATATATATATATATATATATATATATATATATATATATATATATATATATATATATAATCCATAACATAAGATACATAAAAGCAACCCTAGTTCTCCATAAACCTCTATGAGGTGCAAAAGTAGAACATATATACATAGGAAGAGTCTATACATATATAAAAAGGCAAAACAGAAGAAGAGTATAATCCCAAAAAGCTCACTTCGCCGCGAAAAACTCCAGACCCCTACCGAGGTGCCTCTCGACCTGTATCTGAAAAACACAAACATCGTATGGGATAAGAACCAGGGGTTCTCAGCATGGTAAAGGTGCCACGCACATAAGATATAAGGTCTTAGAAATACCAAAGGCAATCCTAGAATGCCGACACTCAGATTATAAAACCTAAAGAGCTAAAACAGAAACCATAAAGTGAGGTGGTTTTCTAAGGATTTCTAAACTTAACCAATTCCTTAAATCTAACTAAAACTTAGCTAGAGCCCTAACTCTCTCTGTATTTCCTCTGTTCCTCCATCTCCGGTGAAGTTGCAAAGACAAACAAGCAGACAATGACAAACACAGGTAGGATACAAGTAATACAGATAGCAAATACAACAAATTTAATATTATACTCACTTAGGCAATCCCAATTAATGCACAAGCAAGAAACTCAAGCAATATTCATATGATGCATGCCTGTCCTATGGCTGATGAGTCTCATCTGTCGGTTATCAAGCCAACCTGACAAGTCCGGCTGCTAAACCCTGAACTGTCCCCTGTCACGCATCCCAAGAGTCTATGCATAGCTTTTTCACACATATATATTAAATTGCTCAATTGGGGTACCATTCTCGGGAATTTATACGTGCCCATTCACCCTTACGACGAAGGGTCAATAGAGTATCGAGTTCCTACCTGGAACACGTGGTGGCAAGCCACGATACTTTACCCAGTGAAACTCGTATCTCAGATAATCATTCCATATTCATTCATAAACAGTTTCATAATCATTCATTATGGCTATAGCATTACTTATTCATCATATAATTGCACTTTTATACATAACTTATCATAACCCAGAGCAAGTGGGGTGAAACCACAACCCTTGCGTCTACCTCGGGAGCCTCTATACTAACCAACTAGGAGCAAGTGGGGGCGAAACCACAACCATTGTGCCTACCTAGGAGGTACATTCTCATATGCCCAGGAGGAACAAAGGAGGGGATCCTAACCTCCCACCATCTCGCTGGGGGAGATTTTACAACACCAGGAGGATCAAGAAAGGGGATCCTCACGTTCCACTATCTCCTGGGGTCGCACTTTCGAGAAAGAGTACTCAGATGCAACATTCATTCTTTTCTTTAGCCAGTTTCATAATTCAAGTAGTATATATATATATATATATATATGCACCCTACATCCTCATACCTAAATCATCACTTCTCAAACTTTCTTCACCTTCAAGTTACCACCATTTCCTAACTTCCTTTCATGGCTAGGCCTATTACCAAGATCTAGGGTTAAAAGGATGAAAATAGAGGTTTAGAAGTTTGAAATTAGGCTTTAAAACACAAAATCCAATTTTGCTGAAATAGGGGCCAAGCGTACGCAAGCACCCTACTCGCGTATGCAAGAATCCCAACCCGAAAGAGCTGGTCGCGTCACGTGCAGGTGGTCACATACGTAACCCCTTAAAATTCATTATTCGCGTACACAAACACACTGCTTACGTACACAAGCTACCAAACCCAAAGAGTTTGGTCGCGTCACATGCAATGGTCGCATACACAAGTTGTGCAAATAAGCAGAAATGCTGAATGCTACATAATTCTTAGTTTTGCCCTCCGAACTTCCGACGCGCATAACCTTTTTGTTTTAAAATATTTTTCATCTATTCTTTGAACGGTGTAAACCTCACGGATCCAATTTTCATATAAGATAAGTTTGAAACAATTTGGGGGTCCAGAAGCCGAGTTATGGCTCACCGAAGTTCGGCTAAAAATCAGTCTTACATAAAACCCTTCAAACCTCAATTTTCATTAAAATCAAACTCAAAACCAAACTTCTATACTAACATTCAATTCAGCAGTATATAAAAGCACACTAACATAGCACTAAATTTTTCACATCACACCACCTTCAATCATACTTCGTTATTACATAATTTCAACCTAATTGCATCATTTTACATCAACAACATTAACATATATCCACTTACTCAATATATATCTTCATATCTTCCTATCATTCACCACCAACTCACCAATTAACATACTATTACTAATATGCACAACAATCATCCAACACATATTCAATTCACATCATAATCATCATCAAGGGTGCTAAGCATTGAACATTTTCATGCATTCCAACCTATCCTATGGTCATCTAGCCTAAGTTTTCACAGAACATTATATATTAAATACATAAAACCTAAACCATACCTTGGCCGATTTCCTCATATAACCCAAGACAACCCCACAAGAAAAGCTCACAAGTTCCACTTCCAAAATCCAACCACCAAGAGTTGTTGCAAGAGCTCCAATTCACCAACTCAAACTCCAAATTAACATAAATTCAATATAATTTACACAATTCACTAAATTAGCACTAGGGTACACAAAATTGGACAAACCAAAAGGGTTTAGAGTTTTTTTACCTTATCCATTGATGATTGGAGTATAATCCAATAATTATCCAATGTTAGATTGCACCTAAACCACCAAAATCATCAAAATCACTCAAAACTCAAACCAATTTCGCACAAAAAAAGGGGCACAGAGAAATGGGTATGAATTTGAGAAAGATATACCTCTTTGTTTAGATAGAATTTAAGAGGACTCCGAGACGAACGCGTGGCCGTAAACAGCTTGTCAATCGGATCTCCGGATTGAAAGTTACGGAGGATTGAATACGGAAGTGAGGGTTGGAGTCTCACCTTAGTTCTTCTCCCTTCCCTTGGCTGTGCTTCTACCTTCTTGCATGAAGAAGAGAGAGAAGTGAGCTGAAGCTCACTAAGTAAGTGGATTGGTTGGGCCCACGGGCCCGATTCGGGTCCGGTTTGACTAGTTCGGTTCGTTCAAACCAATCTTGGGCCAAATTCTTTAAAATTAGTGTCAAAATTCTTGTTTTAATTAGCTCTATCTTATTTTACTATAAAATTTATATTTCAAATTTCTTTTATTAAAAATTAATTTATGGATTAATTATTCACTAATTTCACGGGTTTACAGGTGCCACATATTAAAAGTTGATGAACAAGATGTTCGCACCCCACCTTGGATACTTAATTGAGGTATATGTGAACAACATGTTGGTAAAAACCAAGGAGAAGGCAAATCTCCTGTCTGACCTTTCACAAGTCTTCAATACCGTAAGAAAGTATGGGTTGAGGTTGAATCCCATAAAGTGCACCTTTTGCGGTAGAAGCAGAAAATTTTTAGGATTCATGCTCACACAGAGGGGAATTGAGGCTAATCCTGATAAGTGTAGAGCAATTTTAGATATGAGAAGCCCGACTTGTTTGAAAGAAGTCCAACAGTTGAATGACCGACTTGCAGCCCTATCTAGATTTTTGGCAGGATCAGCCTTGAGATCCTTGCCACTTTTCTCACTACTTAAAAAAGGATTCCAATTTGAATGGACTTCTAAATGTGAAGAAGCCTTTCAAAAATTCAAGAAATTCTTAAGTCAACCACCCATCCTTTCTCGACCAAAAATGGGAGAAGAACTCGTGTTGTACCTAGTTGTTACCGATAAGGCAGTAGCCTCAGCACTGGTACGAGAAGATGAAGTCGGACAACATCCTATTTATTTCATTAGTAACGTCTTACAAGGGCCAGAGTTAAGGTATCAAAAAATAGATAAATTTGCATACGTTTTAATCCTGGCATCTAGGAGGCTCTGACCTTACTTCCAAGCGCACACCATAAAAGTTTGGACGAACCAACCTATAAAGCAGATTCTCCAGAAAACGGACATAGTAGGTCGGATGGTACAATGGGCCATATAGCTGTCCGAGTTCGAATTAAGGTACGAAATTTGGACAGCCAAAAAGGCTCAGTGCCTCACCGACTTCATAGCAGAATACACAGGTGACAAGAATGAAACCTTTACAACCTGAAATCTTTATGTAGATGGATCTTCCAACAAGGTCGAGAGCGGTGCGGCCATTATCCTAGTCAATGAAGAGGGGCCCAAATAGAGCTTTTCTTGAAGTTCGAATTCCCTGCTTCCAATAATCAAGCCGAGTATGAAGCCATGATTGCAGGCTTGAAACTCGCCATAGAAGTCAGAGCCAACAAGGTGGTGGTCTTCAGTTATTCTCAAATAGTGACTTCCCAGATTAATGGAGAATACCAAGCAAAAGACGTCAACATGAAGAGATACTTGGAGAAAACACTTGAGCAACTTCAGCAATTTCTCGAGACCGAGGTTCGGCATATAATGCGAGAATTTAACAGCAGAGCAGATGCCCTTTCTAAATTGCCAAGCACCAAACTAAGAGGAAATAACAGAAGTCTGATACAAGAAACTCTCAAGGAGCCTTTAGTTATCAACTTCTACCTGTCTCTGGCTTAAGCCTTGGATGGATGACTCCCTTTATCGAATATTTAAAATTTGGCATCCTTCTCGAGGAGCAAAAGGAAGCCAAGAGAATTCAGAGTGAAGTACAGAACTACACTTTGGTACGAAATGTCCTTTACAGAAGAGGAGTATCCACACTCTTTTTGAAATGTGTTCCGACTTGCATAACTGAAGAAGTCTTGGAAGAAATACATAATGGCATCTGCAAAAACCATCTCGGAGCCCGATCCTTAGCTAGGAAAGTGATCCGAGCTGGGTTCTTCTGGCCGACTTTGCAAAAGGACGCAACCGACTTTGTTAGAAGATGGGCTTGCCAAATGCATGCCAACTTCCACATCGCTCACCCCAAAGAACTTATTAGCGTAACCTCTCCATGGCCTTTTGCAAAATAAGGGTTTGACCTACTCAAACCTTCCCCCAAGCCCTTGGACAGGTTAAGTACCTCATTGTGGGAGTATATTACTTCACCAAGTGGATAGAAGCAAAACCACTAGCTACTATCATAGCTCAATGAAGTTGGAAGTTCCTATACAAGAATATTATTACTCGGTTTAGAGTTTCTCACTCCATTACCACAAATAATGGTACCCAGTTCACTGACTTTACATTTAGGAACTTAGTAGCCAGTGTGAAGATCAAGCATCAGCTTAATTAGTGGAACATCACCAAGCTAATGGACAAGTCAAAGCAGCCAATAAAGTTATATTAGCTAGACTGAAAAAAAGTTGCAAGATGCAAAGGGAGCTTGGGTAGAAGAGCTCCCGCAAGTGCTGTGGTCTTACCGAACAACTTCTCATTCCACGACTGGGGAAACACCCTTCCGACTTGCATATGGAATAGAAGCTATGATCCCTATTGAGGTCAATAAACAAAGTCCAAGAGTAAGATTCTATGACAAGGTCGAAAATGTTCAAGCCCAAAGAGAAGAGGTTGAACTCCTCCCTGAAATCTGAGAACAAGCTCAGGTAAGAGAAGCAGCGTTGAAGCAAAGGATGTCAGCCAGATACAATAAAAAGGTCATATGAAGAAGCTTCGCCACAAATGACTTGGTCCTGATAAGA
The DNA here is from genome assembly GCF_003086295.3 of Arachis hypogaea. Taxonomy (NCBI): domain Eukaryota; kingdom Viridiplantae; phylum Streptophyta; class Magnoliopsida; order Fabales; family Fabaceae; genus Arachis; species Arachis hypogaea. The sequence goes on along the minus strand of NC_092054.1, from coordinate 45,406,224 downwards.
AATGACATCGGAGTAAAAAAGTTGGGTGAAGGGAAGCTCGCTGCCAACTGGATGGGACCTTTCAAGGTAACTGAAGTCCTGGGAAAGGCTATTACAAAGTGTCCGAGTTGAATGGAGACAAGCTCCAAAGGTTGTGGCATGCATGAAACTTAAAGAGATATTATAGCTAGAAGCGCACCTCGCTCCCTGATGTACTCTTTTTCCCGACTCCATGGCTTTTTCCTGAGAAGGGTTTTTCCTGAAGGGAATTTTAACGAGACATCAAAGCAGGGACTAAGGGTAAGAAAATTATCACCCTTAGTAGCTGTTCCAAGGGTTACCTGAAACTGTAGGTCGATCTCGGGCGAGATCTTCTGTACTGGTCAGGGATGACGTGTCCGACTGGTGGATAGCGGCCGGAGCTGTCGTGTCCGACTTGTGGAACTAGCTACACTGCTGATCCTTCGTCACCGGAGGGTGGGGGGTACCTGCAAGAGACTTGTGGAACAAGGTTCGAGGTTCCATACTCCATCACCACAGACAATGGCACCCAATTCACAGATGCAGGCTTCAGAAAATTAGTAGCCGACTTGAACATAAAGCACCAGTTCACTTCCGTCGAACACCCCCAAGCCAATGGACAAGCCGAAGCTGCCAACAAAGTCATATTAGCTGGGCTAAAATGGAGATTACAAGACGCAAAGGGAGATTGGGCCGAAGAACTCCCACAATTCCTATGGGCATATCGAACAATGCCACATTCCACCACTAAGGAATCACCCTTCCGATTAGCATACGGAACGGAGGCAATGATCCCAGTAGAAATCGAGGAAGGGTCGCCTAGAGTGGTCCATTACAATGAAGAAGCCAACTCCCAACTTCAAAGGGAAGAGCTCGACCTACTTCCCGAAATCCAAGAAAGAGCTCGGATCAGGGAAGAAGCACTAAAACGTCGAATGGCTTCCAGATATAATCAAAAGGTAGTGCCAAGAGGTTTTTTTGAGAATGATCTTATCCTAATACGAAATGATATCGGAACAACTCGATCCGGAGAAGGAAAGCTGGCAGTAAACTGGAAAGGACCCTACTGAGTCATAGAAGTACTTGGGAAGGGCTACTACAGACTGTCCGAACTCGAGGGACGAGAGCTTCCCAGGTCATGGCACACCTGCAACCTAAGAAGGTACTATAGCTAGAAATGGTAAGGGATCTCAGCATAAGGTGTACTCTTTTTCCTGAAAAGGTTTTTTAACGAGGCACCAAGTTGAGATCCACAAATTATCCAACTTAAAAGGATAAAAACTCCACATGTACATATTTGCATTTTCTTTTAAATAAAAAATGTTAGATGTTCTACAAGTTTTCAAGACGCATTAAATCTGAAACGTTCATCGCACGATTATAAAGCAACAGATCGGCAGAAAGTGAAAATAAAATTCACTACACGATCACGATCACGATAAAGACCAGCAGAGATGAAAACCAAATTCATCTCAAGGTCGACTAAACAAGGATTGAACTCACCTTCTACAAATCGGCAAAGATGAAAACAGAATAATGCAAGAAGTTATCGAAAGTGACCCGGAGAAAAGACCTGACGAGGTCTTAATGGATTGCTAAATAATAACTTAAAGACTGGCCGACGTTAAGAAGTCGGACCAAGTCAAACCAAGTTATAAGTAAACCCTGGAAAGAGGTCTGGCCAACCCTATAAAAAATTATTACTTTAACTTAGAAGGGCTCGACATGACGAAGTCGGCCCAAAACATAAAAGTTATCAAAGTAATCCCTGAAAGAGACCTGAACAAGGTCCAAGAAAGAGGATTACAAAAATAACTTAGAAGGGCCCGACATGACGAAGTCGGCCCAAAACATAAAAGTTATAAAAGTAATCCCTGAAAGAGACCTGAACAAGGTCCAAGAAAGAGGATTACAAAAATAACTTAGAAGGGCCCGACATGACGAAGTCAGCCCAAAATATAAAAGTTATCAAAGTAATCCCTGAAAGAGACCTGAACAAGGTCCAAGAAAGAGGATTACAAAAATAACTTAGAAGGGCCCGACATGATGAAGTCGGTCCAAAACATAAAAGTTATAAAAGTAATCCTTGAAAGAGACCTGAACAAGGTCCAAGAAAGAGGATTACAAAATAACTTAGAAGGACCCGACGCGAAGAAGTCGGTCCAAAACATAAAGCTACAAAAATAATCCCTAAAAGAGACCTAAAAAGGGGTCCAAAAAAGAGGATTATCAACAATAGCTCGGACAAAACCGACATAATGAAATCGGCGACCTCAGCGTTATACAAAGAAAATTCCTAACAAAGTTCAAACAAAACGAATTAATGGAAATGAAATCAGGCAAAAGAACCAAGCCAACCCAAAGAGGTCAGACAACGAAAAGTTCCAACACTCCTAAAAACTAGAAAGGTGCCAAGACGAGTGCAGACAGACATGATATAAAAACTGCTAGCTACAATAACAGCAAGCTTCAGAGGCCTCCAAAATCAGCCCCAAAAGCTTGAAAACTGCTTTGTTTTTCAAAATAAAGTTGCTAAACAAGCAACCAAAAGAGTGTCAACAGTCAGCAAAATACCATTTACAAAAAATAAATAGTTCAAAAGCCCGCAAATAGGGCCATACGCAAAATATATCAAGAATAACTAAAGAGGATCCAGAGGTTTCCCAGAAGCTGCATCAACATGGGTCGAAGGAGGCCGAGTCTGGAGGGGCACAGCATCCACTGTCCCATCCTCCCGGTTCAAGATCTGACAGTCAGGTTCTGACTCAATTCTGGCTGAAGGAGCTGAAGAAGTCGGCACGACAGAAGCCTTGGCAACAGGCGTAGGAGGAGGTTCAACATCATCATCATCAGGGTCGTCAGGGAAATCTTACCGTCCCTCACAACATTGTCAAGACTAAAGAGAGTAAGGTCGAGCTCGGGCGCCAGAACCCAAACCTGCTCCCTTAAATTCTCATAAGCAGCAATCACGCTACCCACAAGGTGACCCTGGAGCTCGGAATAATCATCCCGGGCAGTCTCCAATCATCTCTGAGACGCACCACCTCTCTGTACGCCGAAACATAGCTATCCTTGTGCCTCAGCGCTGTGTCTTCAGCCAACCTCATAGAAGCCGCCAAGGCCACAGAACTAGCCTTTTCACCCTCTAATTCTTTCTCCACCTTCACCAACTTTACCTCCAGCTCCTCCTTCAAACCTTTTATTCTATCAAACTCCGACTTAGCCTCCATCATGAAAGACTTTGTAGCATGAACCGGGATACCCTGAGCAGTTCAAAAAAGACCCGCACCCATATGAGCCATCTTCACACTGCTTCTAGTTATGAACTTCAGGTGATGAAGAATGGACACATCATCCATTGAAAGACCTCCATAGGGGACAATCTGCTAGTCGACAAACTTGATGGCATCAAAATCAGGGGCATCAAAGTTAAAGGGCTCAGATGTTTTTTGCTTTTTTGGAGGAGGAGCGCCAGAAGTAGCAGCTGAGGTTTGTGGAGGGTCAGCCAGACGAACCCGGGGAGTAGGGATCACCCTCTTCAGCTTAGGTGAACTCGGCACGGGTGGCTTCACCTGAACCTGAAAAGATCCCTCTCCTGCCACCTTGGCCGACATGTTTTTAGCAGCAGCAGCCTTTCTTGCCTTCTTGAAGGCCTTCATGGAGTCATTATTTTTAGACATCTCTGAAAAATAAAATCAACCACAGTAATGGGTTACAATCACAAAAAGAGGAAGCAAAGCTAAAAACAAGGATAAAAACAAGTCAGACAGTACCCAACACAGTTTGGACCAGGAATGGGTCCCCCAGAAACTTTTTGGTATCCAGGTGAGGAGGTCCCCCCCCCCATATATCTTCAAGAACAATTACAAAAGCCCGCTCAACCTCGTCAAGCATCTCCCAAGTATAACGAGACACTGTCACATTCTGTTGCCATTCTAGAGGAAAAGCAGGCTCATCATTCTCGTCAAGGAAAAAGGGGCGGGCCCCCTCAACAGCGCGAACTTTAAAGAAATAGTTCTTAAAATCCTTAAAGGACTCATCATACATGGCAAAAACTTTATATCCCTGGGCAGATCTAAAAGAAACCCAAGAAGCTTTCTTTTTGGAAGAAGCCCCGGGCTTGGCCAAAACAAAAAGATAGAGGAAAAGAGCCTGAGAAGGTATGACACCTAACTCTTGACAAAGCAGCTGAAAGATCTTGACAAAACCCTAGAAATTCGGATGAAGCTGGGACGGGGCAACGTTACACGACCACAACAAGTCGGTCTCAAAAGCAGTAAAAGGAAAGGTAATGTCCAACTGGCTGAAGAAATATTCATAGGCATAGAAGAAGGGACGCTCCCCCTCGACCGAAGTTGGAAAACAAAGCCTCTCATCAGAATCAGGCGCTACAAGCTCATAATCCCTCTCCCGGGCACCGCTACCACAAACCCTATGATGTTTTCTCAGCTCTACACAAAACTCAGCATCCACCACAGAAACACACATTAAGACAAGGGAGTCTAACCAATCGGACATCCCCTCAGGAACTTTAGAAGACATCTCTACAATATTTTTGCAAGAAGACATGGCCAACTAGTCCTACAACCAAAGAAAAAAATGAATTACTACGATTACTCAAGATCAGACAGATAACTCGGGCAGCAAAAATAAAAATAGCAGATTACAAACTCAACACAAACAACAAAAGGAAAGCTCCAGGACCCACACAGAAGGCCCAGGGGCATCCTTTGGAGGCAGTTAGGGAACAACGATTCAGGAAAACCTACAAAACTAAAGCTCGCAGAGAAAAACCCTTTCTTAAAAAAGCAGCATCCCAGAAAGCTACAAATCAAACAAAACCGAAATAGCTACCTTCCAAATTCGCAGTCTCAGCTTATCAAAAAGCAAAATAACAAAATATATCAAGAAGAAGTCATCAAAGAAGCCACCTTTTTTCAAAGAAATGAAATCCCCCAGAATAAGCAAAATAGCATGAAGAAATAATCGTTATCTTTTCACGGAGTTCATCAGCAAAAGCTATCAGCATGACAAAAGGAACAATCTTTTCGAGAAAACAAGTAGTATGAGCCCTAGAAAACAAAGGGACCATTTCAAAAGCAAGAGAAAACCCCCAAACAGTGAAAATGTAGGCGCACAATGATACGAAAAGATTCAGACTTCAAGAGAAAAAAAGAAGCTCTATCAAAACGACGAAAGAAGTGCAGAGAAAGAAAAACCAACCTGAACAAAGGAGGAAGTTTTGAAGGTGATTGAAGATGGAGAGATGGAATCGCCCAGAAATCGCCGAATGATGCCACAACGCAAGAAATGCAAAAATTAGGCAAAAATAGAAAGCGAGAGAGTAAAGGGGGAAGTTACAGAGAAAAAGGAAAAGAAGAGAAACTGTTTCTGTGTGTAAAGTTCAAAATAAAAAGCCAAGGGAAACGGGGCAATTAAAACCAATTAATGAAGGTATTAAACCCTCGCACGTTCCCAAGAATAGGGCGCTAATATAAAAGCGCGCGCTTTTAGAAGAAAACGTTCCACATTCAAAAAGGAAGATTCTACAAAAAAGAAGTCGACAAATGCTCGAGTTCGGCTTCACTAGAGAAAGATCGAAGTCTTAAGAACTAGGACTCGACCTCAAAAAGAAAGACCAAGCTCGAGCAGGGGCACTGTTCACACCCTGGGTCAAGCTACCCGACCCGGGATGTTCAGTAACAAAGCGACCGATCTCTTCAGGTCAAGCTATCCGACCTCTTCGCAAAGAGCTCGGCCAAACTGACAGGAAAGCCCAAGTAAAGGGCCCAAATAGAGGAACACGACCCAAATCCAAAGGCAATCCAAGCCTAAAGAGATAAAGGCAGTTCCCTTGAAGATAAGCTGACCTCACCCAAAGATAAGATAAGATAAGATAAGATAAGATAACTAACTTATCTTATCTAAAAAGGTCACTCTACACCATTATAAATACACTGGAGCACCCAGGTATAACTCATACTCTGATTCTACTAAAAACCTGCTTAATACCCATGCTAACTTAAGCATCGGAGTCTCTTGCAGGTACCCCCCCACCAACGTCATCCCCGACCAATACAAAAGATCTCGCCCGAGATCGACCTATAGTTTCAGGTAACCCTCGAAACAGTAGCAAAGCATTTTTGTAAATTACTCTTCATTTAATAAAAGAATCCTTTTTTAAATCCATTGTTGTTTCTACGATACGCACCAACTTAAGCTAAAAAAATCACAAAAATCTTTTGCCCGACCTATATGGTCGGCGAGATAAAGTGACGGGGTACAATTCAGTGTAAAAAGGTTGTAAATAAAGATCATGTAAGATCGGTCAACACGACTTACGGCTTACAAGTCGAAAAGTATTCGAGCAACATAGAATGAATCGTAAAAATAACCTAAGTCATAAGGATAGCGCAACAATAGACAAGTTGTTCAATTTACGCAATGGAAAACAATTATCTTAAAAATCCTAACATAAAAGGAAATTCAAATATACAAAAACCTTTTTAAGGTAGTTATAATAACTCCACATCAAAAGGAAAGTTGTTAAGTCCTATCAAAAGGACCAATATCTACAAATAATAGCAAATGCAAAAACTAAAAGGTTGTTAAGATCCTTTAGAGGGATCAGAGTCAACAAAAGAAATAGTACATAAAAAACATACAAATAAGAAATGTTTATAAAAGGTCCCACAAGTCGGGCCTTAATAAAAACACTAAATAGGCCCAAAGAGTGGATTTTGATCATCAGCAGCAGCAGAAGAGCTAGGTTCAATAAAGGAAGTCGAAAGAGTCTCCTCGGTTGGCACGACTTCCGAATGAGGAGAAGAAATCGGTACCGCCTCCTCGGTAGGAACGACCTCTGGTGGAGGAGACTCCACTAGATGTTGCCCCGAAGTCTTCAAGTCGGAAGCACTAACTTCACCTTCTCGGGGAGGAAGGATAATCTTCCCATCAACCATGATCATGTCTAGGTTGAGAGGAGACAAGTCCAAGTTGGGAGCAATAACCAGAATTTGGTTCTTCAAATTTTCAAATACCTTTTCTGTCTCCTCAGCAATTGACTCCTCTAAATCAGCATACTCATATTTAAGTCGCTTTATCTCCTCCTGCAGATCCAGGATGTCCCCAATAACTCGGACATAGTTCTCTTCGGCCTTCTTCATTAACCCTTTGGCTATAGCATAAGAGGCCGCAGATTTTTTCTCGTTCTCCCATGTTTTTAGGAGATCGAATTCCAGCCTCAATTTCTCCTCCTCCCATTCCTTCTTTGCCACACGAAGAAAAGCCACCTTGGCTTGAAAGGCCTCCAAAAATGTTGAGTAGCATTCAAAGGAGTCCTTTCCAACTCTTTCAATAAGGTGGAGCACACCCCAGCTGTCTAAATTTCTCCTCGGATTAAGACTTATAGGTGATTTTTTTTATAGAAACATCATCCATAGCAATGAAGCTATGAGGAAAGATGTGCTTCTCACAAAACCTCACCATATTAAATCCGGTGTCATAAATATTGGCACTACCGGATTTCGAAGTCTTTCTTCTCTTTGAAATTGGTTCTGAGAAGGGGGAACAGGAGGGGTAGAAACAAAAAAAAAAGGAGGAGAGGGAGGAGGAGGAGGAAGAGGGTTCACCGGCTTAGTTCGAGAAGAAGTACCTGAGTCAGACTTTGTCGGTGAAGGAGTATCCGGCCTCCCAGATTCTTGCAGTTGAGCAGCTCGAGCTCGGGTGTTCCTTTTGGCCTCCTGGACTTTCTGATAAGCCTTAGAACCACTTTTTATTTTCTCTGCACAAGAGCAAGAAATATCAACAAGCAAGTCAGAACAACGAGTAATTACTTATAAATGATAATGAAGACTACCTAGCTTGGTACGGACATAACTCGGTCTTTAGAGAAGGAACCTCTTAGTGTCAAGGTTTGGAGCCCGTCCCTAAGCCTCTCGAAAGAACTCGACTATAGCCTTCTCGACTTCGTCCAAGTCAATCAAATTATATCTCTCAACAAGGGCTGCCTCTACCTAACATAACTGGAAACGGGGTTCATCATTTTCATTTAAAAAGAAGGGGTGGCAACCCTCAGCAGCACGGACTTTAAAAAAGAAGTTCTTAAAATCATGAAACGATTCATCAAAAATAGAGAATACCTTCCGACCTTGGATAGCTCAGAAGGAAACCCATTGTTGTTTATTCGAAGCGCTAAAAGGCTTGGTAAGGTGAAAAAGAAAGAAAAAGGTCTTTAAAGAAATCAGAAAATCAAGCTCACAACTAACGAGTTGATAGATTTTCAGAAACTCCCACGAGTTTAGATGGAGTTGGGAAGGAGCCACTTTACAATGGAACAAGACCTCTATTTCAAAGTCGAAAAAAAGGGAAAGAAACCCCAAGTCGGGTAAAAAGACAGTCATACATAAAAAGAAAATGTGGTTTCGACTCAACAGCTCGCCTAAAACAAACCCGGTCTTCAAGGTCAGGGGCTACTATTTCATATTTTACTTCATCCTCTCTAGAACTACGAATCCTAAGATGTCTACAGAATTTCTCTACAAAGACATTATTAACTATAGGAACTAAACAAAGAACAGAAGAATCTACCCATTTCAATAAATCCTCAGGGACCTTTGAAGACATTTTTGAGATGGTTGAACGAGACATATAGAAGGATATACCTAAAATATAAAAAAAAAGAGAGAGAGAGAGAGAGAGAAGCCGTCACTACCAGTGGAAAACAAGGGCAGCTCCCTTCTCACAAATCAAAACAATCCACAAAAAGAGTATCCCTGAAAATGACATTGTTCTCAAAGAAATGCCACAACAATATCATTTAGGGGCATTTCGATACACAGACGAGACCATGGCAGCGCCACAATAACAAAAAAAACGAACTAACAAAAGAAAGCAATGAAGCCAATGTTCATGAAACTACTAGCAAGCAAAAGATTCATCAAACGATCCCATATTCAAACAAAGGCTTTCTGATATAAAGAAGCACCACAATATAAAAGCTAACCTCTGCCTTCTTCGAAATCAAAAGAAGATAGGAGCACAGCAAAGCAGCGAATGATCTCCTTCAAAAGAAGAACAAGCGTTCTTCAGAAATCTTCAGGAAAGAAATGAACTCCCAATGCAAGAAGATGAAAAGAAAGGGAAAAAACTTAAACAGGAGGGAAGAGCGCAAAATATACAGAGGAAGAAGAAATGAAAGGGAAGAAAGAGAAAGGGAAGTGGTATTTAAAGAACCCAAGGGGCAAAACCGTCAAAATTTCTCCCCTCATTTAAAAGAACGTGCACGGTTACCCATGTAACAGCACCACACGCGTCACAAAGGGAAACCAACACGCGCAACAGTTGGCATTCCAAAATCACGTCGGTTTTTCGACTTAAAAAATAGAAAACTTTGAAACCCGACATGATACCTCTATTTCTCGGCATCTGCCGGACTTCATACCTGGCCCAAAACATAAGCCAGGCCCAAAAACAGATAAAAGTCCAAAGGACAACTATCACATAACTGACCTCTTGAGAGGTCGGACAAAATACTATAACTCTCCTCTGAAGGAGTTATAACTAACCCCTAATATCTCTCACCCACTTCTAGTAGAGAGATCTTAACAACTCCTTGATAAATGGGCGGTTATCCACTATCAATAGTGGAACTACTTTAACGGTGGTTATTGGCTTATCACCTATAAATACACTCACACTCACAGGTATACTAAAATTCCAATACACTTAAAACCTGCTAAAACCCTTGCTGACTTAGGTATTGGAGTATTTTGCAGGTACCACCCCTGATCTCCTTTGAACAACTCGGACGACGGCCGTACAACTCAGGCCAAGTCGAAAATCACCTTTTCCATAAGCTTGGACCTTACGTTCAAGTTCAAACTCGACCCAGTTTCAAATAACTCTCAGAACAAATAGTAATAATAATTAATAATATATAATAAAAAATAATATAATAATAATATAATAATAATAATAATTAATAATAATAATAATAATAATAATGATTAATAACAATAATGACCATAACAATAATAACAATAATAATAATAATAATTTTATTAATAATAATAATAATAATAATAATAATAATAATAATAATTAATAATATAGTAATAATAAATATTATTCAGAATAATAATATATTTTTAATAATATACTAATAATAATAATTAGTATTAATAATATTACTAATTAATCATAATAACAGTACTAGTAGTAATAATAATAATAATAAATAATAATAAAAAATATTAATAACATATTATTAATAATATACTAAGATTAATAATAATATAATAAGAATAATAACTCATGATTAATAATAATAATAATAATAATAATAATAATAATAATAATAATAATAATAATAATAATAATAATAATAATAATATTTCGTAATAGTTATAATAAAATAACACAGAAATCGTGTAATACAATAATAATAATAATAATAATAATAATAATAATAATAATAATAATAATTAAATTATATAACAAAAATCTACTAATAACTTTAATAACAATATAAATAAATAAATTTATTTATAATTAAGATAAAAAAATATTTATTTATGAAGGATTACCACGTGTTCATAACACGCAGCGGAAGAAAAGGAAGTAATCCTTAAAGATCTATTTTGTGCTTAAACTTTTATTCCAATAATAAATATATAGTAGATCAGATCTAAATACCTGAGTACACTAGTAAAAATCTTTTCTCCTTCGATGGTACGAAGGTGCTATGCGTATCCACACCGAGACCAACATTTGCTGTCAACTCCTTGACCAATGGACATCTGATCTAAATTGAGAAACCTCTTGCAACTCTTTGTACGCCATAAAATTTTTCTCCAAGAATTAGGCTCACATACATTTATGTGTGTAGAGGTAAAGGAATAAAACTCTTGTTATTATCTCCTGTGTCATCGTCCTCTACTCTTGGCATACATATATATGGTATGAGATTTGTTACTGATTTTAAATTTGAATCTCAATTTAAATTTAAATCATATCCTTAAATTTCAAATCTGACTCCTTCAAATTTTATGAATCATATCATAACAATTTAAAATAGAATCAATTAGGATCTTCATCCAAATTTATAATTCAAATTTAGAAATAGAATAACTAATTATTCTTAAATCTCATTTAATATTCTCAATTATCAAACTATTATTATATTCTTAGTGCTAGCAAAAAATATAATAATATTCTATTTGAATTAATATAATTATTTATTTGATCAAATCAAATTAATAATTAAATAATTCTACAACAAAGATTAGAACACTCGTTAGTGTGTGACCCCATAGGTTCAATACTAAGCGGGTAGTAAATTAATCATACTAAATTTACTAATCAAGGTTGGCGTCTAGCAACACTCCTCAACGACCCGATAGTATGAAGTAATATATTTTTACTAAGAACCTCAGAAGAACAAAGTATAATTCCTTCCATCTTTCCATCTCTTGGTTAACCTTTAGAGTATTGTTTAATTGTCAAACTCTAACTTGTTACCATTATTATAATGAACTGTGAATGACTTAAGAAACTCAGTTCTTCATTCATTCAATTTCCTTGGCCAATGTTTTATTCATCTCAATCATTATAATCATAGAGCTCAAACTCTTTACCGAGAGTTGACGGATTCCTTATTGACTAATCATTAATTCTACAAGTATTTAAATCATACCCAATATCCATTCAACTAGCACCCTAGGGTATTAGGTGTCCGGAATCAAAGTATAATAAATACATTGTTAATTACTATCACAGTCGCAGGTCAAAGGAAACTCTATTACTATGTTCATCTTGAGAATATCCTATTGACAAATATACGGTAATTATAACCATTAGGAATTCTCAAAGTGAGTCAGTTCAATGGTCATATCTCTATATGCACCATCTATATATATAATTTAATAAATGAGATCTATTAATCTTCATCCAATGAAGACCATTATATATATATATATATATTGATCTTTTCGGATTATTAATGTCCTTTTTAATAATCCTATCACCAAGAACAATTAGATTAAATTATAAAAGATTTATTTCTCAATATTATGATCACTATCATAATGATAAATCTCTAAATTTAATCAAGGACCTTATTATATTAACATTTTAATATAATAACAATAGCAAATTATTTCACACATGATTGATTGAATTGTGGTCATACTCCTTGTTCCCAACAATTTATATATTGAAAATGATCCAAATATTTAATAATATATTCTTGAGATCATGTAAAATCACAAATCATTTTTTTTACTATTTTTACTTCTCACTCAAGCTTCTTCCTCTTCTTAAGTTTTCTTCCTTCTTCTTCACTCAAATAAAATGTAAAAATAATGTATTTCTTATCTATCTTTACAATTAAACTCAAAACGCAATATAAAGATCCCTCTCATTTTTTTACATATACGTATTGAATATGCAAGTTTTCTCCAAAACGCAGATCGCGTTTGGCGTCTTTTAATGCGGTTAAAGTGCAGTTCTAATCTGCATACAAAAGACACATTTCGAAATCTAATTACACCTCTTTATAAAATGTAAGTTGTGTTTTGTAGCAACCAGTTTATTTTTTTCATCTCTGTCAAACGTAAATTATGTTTTGCAAATCTAAAAACTTACATGTTCACATCTATGCATAATACACTATATATGTACTAATATATGTGAATTATATCACTTTTTGTTTTATTATTAAATTAATTTCTGCATTATTTATATCTTCTAGTTTTGATTCCTTTTTCATTTGAATTCTATCCAGTTGATATGATGAGTTCCAATTTACAGGTTTCAGCATGTGATAGGCTTCCTCCCTGGTCCCTTCCCTCACATTATATTGTAGTTGTACAGTATTATATAGCTGGACCATTATTATTATTATTATTGTTAACGCTACCAGCGGAGAAGTTTCAATCTTATTAAGGCAGACAAATAATAATAATAGCATTATATAAAACAAAATAATATAAATCATTTCGATATCTATAATATATCTTCTTTCTCGTTTTTTAAGTTCATCCCACGCGTTGTAACAAATTATTGTTTTCTTCTGTATGTGATTGAGAGTACATTATATTGTAGCCTAGAACTTCTTATGCTTAAAAAGGGTTTTTAAATATTTTTGAGTTCTCTAGAATAAGACAACTCATTAAAGGTATATATATATATATATAAATAAGAGTGTGTGTGTGAATTTTTTATAATTGGTATATGTACGTGGTCGTACTTTTAAGTTTTAAGTATAACATTAAATTGCACTTAAGAGGGTCCAAATACTAACAACATCTATAATTAAATAGGAAAATTATAGGTACTAACATATTATCTGTCAATTTATTACTAATAATAATTAATTATTATATTTTAAACACATATATAAAGAGACACATCTAGAAAATATATTTATAAAGACATTTTTATTAAATATAGCCATAAAAAAAATATTTTTATTAGACACATCTATGAAAATACTTCCATTAAACACAGTTATAAATAAGAGTTGGCAGAAGTTAGTAGAAATGTTGTTGGTAACGTAGCGAGACCGAATTAAATATAATTAAACTCAATCATATGAATATATAATAACACAATGTGATAGTTTAATTTGCAGGAGTTGCATTGCACCAATTCATTCGTCCCTAACAACAATAATGGATCAATAAGCAAATGAAAAAGTATAAGATAACTAGTACTGTAGCTAACTGCAAAAAGAGTTAAGCTAATTTTATGTTCATCATGGTGTAAACTGAGGTACAGTTCACGTGAAGTTGATAGCTGAAAGTTATTAGATGGTTTGACTGATTTGACTAAATTTTCATTTAACGGCTCTCACCCAGACATGGACCCATGCTTATGAATGGGGGCACTTGCCCCAGTGTCATTTGATATTTTTAAACTAATATATATATAAGGTGAATTCTACCCAATCCCCTCTGAAATAACATGTAAGTTACTCTTCATGATGTATCACACTTTAATTGGTTATTATCTTAACTATAGTTGGGTTATTTTGTAATTTATTATTTGAGATGGGTAATTGTATAATTTCTTAAAGTATTAAAATTCTACCCGCCTCTCACGCAATCTCTTTCTACAGTGCATCATTTCTTAAAGAGTCGTTGAATTTCCATGGCTTGTAACTTCTTCGTTCTTCCCAGTATAGTGAGCACCGACTTCATTGCTATCTCATGTCCTCTCACTCAATCTCTTTTTTTTTTTTACCATGGATCATTCCTTACCAATATAATTAATGGTTAGTTTGGTTATTAAATTTTTTTCATTAAAAATAATATATGGAATATATATTCATATGTAAAATATAATATAATATAATAAAATAAATCTATTAAGAGTACTTAAAAGTATAATTAAAATCAGGAATATACAAATATAATAATAAAATTTGTACTCTAAACAAGTAAACATATCTTTTATCATACATAAATTATTTAAAAAAAAATATAAATTATTAAAATTAATAACACAAATTTAAAATGATAAAATTCAACTTTCTTACAAGTAATTTTTATAGTATTTTTATTTTTTTAATTTTTAATTTATTAATATTTTATTATTTAATTAATGATTAAACAAATTATTTTCATGAGAAATATTTTTTGTATAATCTTAAAGAAGAGACTAATATACCAATTTAAAAATTAATGTAAAAATGATATTTTAAATAAAAAATAGTTAATATTAAAATTTTTAAATACAAAAGCAAATTATATAGATATTCAGGATATAAATATAAAATACATGTTTAAAATAAATAAAGGAGACAAAAATAATTATTTATTTCTCATGAGTACTTCCATTTTATCTGTTTTATTTATTTTATGCATATATTTTATATTTATCTTTTAAATATTTATACAAATTATTTTTATATTTAAAAATTTTAATATTAAATATTTTTTATTTAAAATTTTATTTTTACTTTATTTTTTAAACTACTATATTGGTCTCTTTTATAAGATAATACAAAACATAATTTTTTATAAAAATAATTTTTTTAATCATTAATTAAATAATAAAGTACTAATAAATTATAAATTAAAAGAATAAAAATATTATAACAAATACAGTAAAAAATTGGATTTTATTATTTTAAATTTATATTATTAATTTTAATAATATATTTATTTTTTAAATAATTTATGTATGATAAAAAATATGTTTACTTGTGTAGAGTACAAATTTTATTATTATATTTATATATTCATAATTTTAATTATATTTATAAGTATTTTAAATAGATTTATTTTATTATATTATATTTTAAATATGAATATATATTCCATCTTGTAATTAAATAAATATATATTTTTTTAATGAAAAAATTTAATAACCGAACTAACCATTAATGATGTTGATGTTGGTAAAGAGTGATTTATGGCAAAAAAAAAAAAAGGGGGGGGATTGAGTGAGAGGACAAGAGATAGCAATGAAGTCGACGTTGGCTATAATGGGAAGAATAGGGAAGTTACGAGCCATGGGAATTCAACGACCCGTTAAAAAATGATGCACTGTAGAAAGAGATTGCGTGAGAACGTGCTTCAATTAATGGGGTAGAATTTTAATATTTTAAGAAATTATACAATTACCCATCTCAAATAATAAATTACAAAATAACCCAACTATAGTTAAGTAATGACCAATTAAAATGTGACACATTATGAAGGGTAATTTACATGTTATTTTAGAGGGGGTTGGGTAGAATTCACCTATATATAATATGCCCCCATTTTAAATTTTAAATAATCCCACTACAAATAAACTAAGTCCAATTATTAAAAGTCTAAGTCCAAGTCCATTTTATCTTTTTATGATTTTGACTATTAGTTAACCTAATTAAATTTAGTCTTCTTCTATTTTTAAATTCTAGTCATCACTCATTTATTCTCTTAAACCTTTTTCTTAGTTTCATATTTTCAATCTTCTTTTTTTATTCCTTGTCTAGTAGTCATCTTCTCTTCATCAAAAGGTAAATTTTAAATTCTCTATTTTGTTTTATATAGCTTTCTATGACTTTATGTATCTTTCAATTTCTTTGTTTCTCTTTTTGATATTTTCAATTGCAAATTTTAATTCAAACAATTATAGTTTAGGTATTAATCTATTTTTTTATTCTCTTCATGAATTTATATATTTTATTTTATTCTCAATTTAATGATCCTTATTATTTATTTGTTTGTTTATCTTTCGTTCTATTCTATTATATGTAATTATATTGCATATAAATTTTTAAAGTGAATTGATTAATTTACTAATTTAGAATATATTTTTTTATTTTTAGAAACAGTAATGAAAAAATATTTCAAAAGAAAGCTACTACTAGAATCTGAAGTCACTCCATTAGTCTCTTCTAATAATGTGCACTTTTATATTTTTAAATTTAAATTAATATATTTTGATAGTAATGTGTATTATTTTTGCCCCCTAACATAAATTTTCTGGGTCCGTCACTGCTCTCACCTATCAACTTTACGTGAAGTCGACTGCACCTAAGGTTCTACCATTTACGATACACAGTAAAAAAAAATAACCACACAAATCTTTATCCTTCTCTCTATCTGCTCTGCTGCAGCAGTGCCTTTCCTCTTCCGCTTGCGTAGCTGGTGCACGAAATTGTGATCTCCAGGCTCGAACAAATCCTGGTAATGGCTCCAAAGCTTGGTGCTCTGATCTTAATTCATAATTGTCACAACTTCGATACAACTAACCAGCAAGTGCACTGGGTCGTCCAAGTAATACCTTACGTGAGTAAGGGTCGAATCCCACGGAGATTGTTGGTATGAAGCAAGCTATGGTCACCTTGCAAATCTCAGTCAGGCGGATATAAAACAGTTATGTGGTTTTCGAATATTAATTAATAGAATATGGATAGAAATACTTATGTAAATCATTGGTAGGAATTTCAGATAAGCGAATGGAGATGCTTTCGTTCCTCTGAATCTCTGCTTTCCTGCTATCTTCATCCAATCAGTCTTACTCTTTTCCATGGCTGGCTTTATGTGATACATCACCATTGTCAATGGCTACTTTCGGTCATCTCTCGGGAAAATGATCCAATGCCCTGTCACGGCACGGCTAATCGTCTGGAGGCATCACCTTTGTCAATGGCTTCATCTTATCCTCTCAGTGAATAATATGCTCACGCACCCTGTCACGGCATGGCTATTCATCTGTCGGTTCTTGATCATGCTGGAATAGGATTTGCTATCCTTTTGCGTCTGTCACTAACACCCTGCAATCGCGAGTTCGGAGCTCGTCACAGTCATTCAATCATTGAATCCTACTCGGAATACCACAGACAAGGTTTAGACTTTCCGGATTCTCTTGAATGCCGCCATCATTCTAGCTTACGCCACGAAGATTCTGGTTAGGAGATCTAAGAGATATTCATTCTAGCTTAATTCATGTAGAACAGAAGTGTTTGTCAGGCACGCGTTCATAAGGGAGAAGGATGATGAGCGTCACACATAATCATCACCTTCATCACGTTCTTGGGTGCGAATGGATATCTTAGAAGCGAAATAAGATGAATTGAATAGAAAACAGTAGTACTTTGCATTAATCTTTGAGGAACAGCAGAGCTCCACACCTTAATCTATGGAGTGTAGAAACTCTACCGTTAAAAATACATAAGTGAAGGTCCAGGCATGGCCGAGATGGCCAGCCCCCTAAAACTTGATCAAAGGATCATAAGGTAATCCAAAGATGCCTAATACAATAGTAAGAGGTCCTATTTATAATAAACTAGCTACTAGGGTTTACATGAGTAAGTATTTGATGTATAAATCCACTTTTGGGGCCCACTTGGTGTGTGTTTGGGCTGAGCTTAAGTGTAGCACGTGCAGAGGCCATTTGTGGAGTTGAACGCCAGTTTCTGTGCCAGTTTGGGCGTTCAACTCTGGTTTTGGATCCTTTTCTGGCGCTGGACGCCAGATTTGGGCAGAAGGCTGGCGTTGAACGCCAGTTTACGTCATCTATTCTTGGCCAAAGTATGGACTATTATATATTGCTGGAAATCCCTGGATGTCTACTTTCCAACGCAATTGGAAGCGCGCCATTTCGAGTTCTGTAGCTCCAGAAAATCCACTTTGCGTGCAGGGAGGTCAGAATCCAACAGCATCAGCAGTCCTTTTTCAACCTCTGAATCTGATTTCTGCTCAAGTACCTCAATTTCAGCCAGAAAATACCTGAAATCACAGAAAAACACACAAACTCATAGTAAAGTCCAGAAATGTGAATTTAACACAAAATCTATTAAAAACATCCCTAAAAGTAACTAGATCCTACTAAAAACATACTAAAAATAATGTCAAAAAGCGTATAAATTATCCGCTCATCACAACACCAAACTTAAATTGTTGCTTGTCCCCAAGCAACTGAAAATCAAAATAGGATAAAAAGAATAGAATATACTATAAATTCCAAACTATCAATGAAACAGAGCTTCAATCATATGAGCGGGACTTATAGCTTTTTGCCTCTTGAATAGTTTTGGCATCTCACTTTATCCATTGAGGTTCAGAATGATTGGTATCTATAGGAACTTCAGATTTCGAATAGTGTTATTGACTCTCTTAGTTCAGTATGATGATTCTTGAATACAGCTTCTTTATGAGTCTTGGCCGTGGCCCTAAGCACTTTGTTTTCCAGTATTACCACCGGATACATAAATGCCACAGACACATAATTGGGTGAACCCTTTCAGATTGTGACTCAGCTTTGCTAAAGTCCCCAATTAGAGGTGTCCAGGGTTCTTAAGCACACTCTTTTTTTGCTTTGGACCTTGACTTTAACCGCTCAGTCTCAAGTTTTCACTTGACACCTACACGCCACAAGCACATGGTTAGGGACAGCTTGGTTTAGCCGCTTAGACCAGGATTTTATTCCTTTAGGCCCTCCTATCCACTGATGCTCAAAGCCTTGGGATCCTTTTTATTTCCCTTGCCTTTTGGTTTTAAGGGTTATTGGCTTTTTGCTCTTGCCTCTTGGTTTTAAGAGCTTTGGCTTTTTCTGCTTGCTTTTTCTTTTTCTTTCTATATTTTTTTTTCGCCTATTTTTTTTTCTGCAAGCTTTGTTCTTTGCTGCTTTTTCTTGCTTCAAGAATCATTTTTATGATTTTTCAGATTATCAAATAACATGTCTCCTAGGCATCATTCTTTCAAGAGCCAACATATTTAACATTCTTAATCAACAACTTCAAAAGACATATGCACTGTTCAAGCATACATTCAGAAAACAAGAAGCATTGTCACCACATCAATATAATTAAACTAAGTTCAAGGATAAATTTGAAACTCATGTACTTCTTGTTCTTTTGAATTAAAACATTTTTCATTTAAGAGAGGTGATGGATTCATAGGACATTTATAACTTTAAGACATATTTACTAACTACTAATGATCATGTAATGAAGACACAAACACAGATAAGCACATAACATAGAAAATGAAAAACAGAAGAAATAAGAACAAGGAATGAATCCACCTTAGTAATGGTGGCGTTTCCTTCTTGAGGAACTAATGATGTCCTTGAGCTCTTCTATGTCTCTTCCTTGTCTTTGTTGCTCCTCCCTCATTGCTTTTAGATCTTCTCTGATTTCATGAAGGATGATGGAGTGCTCTTGATGTTCCACCCTTAGTTGCTTCCAATAATTGTGTGGAAGAAAATGTATCCCCTGAGGTATCTCAGGGATCTCTTGATTTGCAGTCAAATGTTCTACCACTGAGCTATAGACCCTTGATGGAAGCTTTTGTCTTCCCTTTCCTCTTTCTAGAGGTTTCTCTGGCCTTAGGTGCCATCAATGGTTATGGAAAAAACAAAAAAAGCTATGCTTTTACCACACCAAACTTAGAATGTTGCTCGCCCTCGAGCAAAAGAAGAAAGAATAGAAGAAGAAGAGGATATGGAGGAGATGGATGGCTGTGTGTATTTGGCCATATGGGTGGGATTGGGTGGGGAAGAGATGTTGAATTTTTGAAGGTAAGTGGGTGTATGGGTGTGAGTGGTAAATGGAAGACAGAAGGGATGAGTGTTTATTGGGAATAGAGGATGATTGAGAAGAGAGAAGAGAGTGAGTGAAGGTAGGTGGGGATCCTGTGGGGTCCACAGATCTTGGGGTGTCAAGGCATTTAGATCCCTGCACCAATTTAGGCATGCAAAATGCCCTTGCACACAACTCTGGGCGTTCAGTGCCAGGTTGGTGCCCATTTTGGGCGTTCAACGCCCCTTTGCTGCCATTTCTGGCGTTGAACGCCAGAACCATGCTTGTTCTGGGCGTTCAGCGCCAGGATGCTCCCATTCTGGGCGTTCAGCGCCAGGATGCTCCCATTCTGGGCGTTCAGCGCCAGAACTATGCTCTGTTCTGGCGTTTGAACGCCAGACAGATGCTCCTCCAGGGTGTGATTTTTCTTCTGCTGTTTTTTATTACGTTTTTTATTTTTTTGTTTATTTTGTGATTCCACATGATCATGAACCTAAGAAAACATGAAAAACAATAAAAATAAGAATTAGATAAACATTGGGTTGCTTCCCAACAAGCGCTTCTTTAATGTCAATAGCTTGACAGTGGGCTCTCATGGAGCCTCACAGATGTGCAGAGCTTTGTTGAGACTCTCCAACACCAAACTTAGAGTTTGGATATGGGAGTTCAACACCAAACTTAGAGTTTGGTTGTGGCCTCCCAACACCAAACTTAGAGTTTGACTGTGGGGGCTCTGGTTGACTCTGCTTGGAGAGAAGCTTTTTCTGCTTCCTCTCCATGGTTGCAGAGGGAGATCCTTGAGTTTTGAATACAAGGGAGTTCTCATTCCATTGAAGGACTATTTCACCTCTGTCAACATCAATCACAGCTCTTGCTGTGGCCAGGAAAGGTCTTCCTAGGATGATGGATTCATCCTCTTCCTTTCCAGTATCCAGGACTATGAAATCAGTAGGTATGTAAAGGCCCTCAACCTTTACTAATACATCTTCTACTTGTCCATAAGCCTGTTTTCTTGAGCTGTCTGCCATCTCTAGTGAGATTTTAGCAGCTTGCACCCCATAGATTCCCAGTTTCTCTATTACAGAGAGGGGCATGAGGTTTATTCCTGAACCAAGGTCACACAGAGCCTTAAAGATCATGGTGCCTATGGTACAGGGTATTATGAACTTTCCAGGATCCTGTCTCTTCTGAGGCAATGTCAGTTGATCCAGATCACTTAGTTCATTGATGAACAAGGGAGGTTCAACTTCCCAAGCATCAATGCCAAATAATTTGGCATTCAGCTTCATGATTACACCAAGAAACTTGGCAGTTTGCTCTTCAGTGACATCCTCATTCTCTTCAGAAGAGGAATACTCATCAGAGCTCATGAAGGGCATAAGGAGGTTCAATGGGATCTCTATAGTCTCTAGATGAGCCTCAGAGTCCTTTGATTCCCCAGAGGGAAGCTCCTTATTGATCACTGGACGTCCCTGGAGGTCTTCCTCCTTGGGATTCACGTTCTCTCCTCTCCTCACAGGTTCGGCCATGGCGCTTATGTCAATGGCCTTGCATTCTCCTTTTGGGTTCTCTTCTGTATTGCTTGGGAGAATACTAGGAGGGATTTCAGTGATCCTTTTACTCAGCTGGCCTACTTGTGCTTCCAAATTTCTAATGGAAGACCTTGTTTCATTCATGAAACTTACAGTGGCCTTGGATAGATCAGAGACTAAGTTTGCTAGATTAGAAGTATTTTGTTCAGAGTTCTCTTTCTGTTGCTGAGTTGATGATGGAAAAGGCTTGCTATTGCTAAACCTGTTTCTTCCACCATTATTAAAGCCTTGCTGGGGCTTTTGATCCTTCCATGAGAAATTTGGATGATTTCTCCATGTTGAGTTATAGGTGTTTCCATAAGGTTCACCTAAGTAATTTACCTCTGCTATTGCAGGGTTCTCAGGATCATAAGCTTCTACTTCATGAGAAGCCTCTTGAGTACTGTTGGATGCAGCTTGCATTCCATGCAGACTCTGAGAAATCATATTGACTTGCTGAGTCAATATTTTATTCTGAGCCAATATGGCATTCAGAGTATCAACTTCAAGAACTCCCTTCTTCATAGGCGTCCCATTACTCACAGGATTCCTTTCAGAAGTGTACATGAACTGGTTATTAGCAACCATGTCAATGAGTTCTTGAGCTTCTGCAGGCATTTTCTTTAGGTGAATGGATCCACCTGCAGAAGTATCCAATGACATCTTTGATAACTCAGATAAACCATCATAGAATATATCCAGGATGGTCCATTCTGAAAGCATGTCAGAAGGACACTTTTTGGTCAACTGTTTGTATCTTTCCCAAGCTTCATAGAGGGATTCACCTTCTTTCTGTCTGAAGGTTTGAACATCAGCTCTAAGCTTGCTCAGCTTTTGAGGAGGAAAGTACTTGGCTAAGAAAGTCGTGACCAGCTTATCCCAAGAGTTCAGGCTGTCTTTGGGTTGAGAATCCAACCATAATCTAGCTCTGTCTCTTACAGCAAAAGGGAAAAGCATGAGCCTGTAGACTTCAGGATCTACTCAATTAGTCTTAACAGTATCACATATCTGCAAGAATTCAGTTAAGAACTGAAAAGGATCTTCAGATGGAAGTCCATGAAACTTGCACTTCTGCTGCATCAGAGAAACTAATTGAGGTTTCAGCTCAAAGTTGTTTGCTCCAATGGCAGGAATGGAGATGCTTCTTCCATGTAAATTGGAATTAGGTGCAGTAAAGTCACCAAGCATTCTCCTTGCATTGTTGTTGGGTTCGGCTGCCATCTCCTTTACTTGTTCGAAATTTTCAATTAAGTTGTCTCTGGATTGTTGTAATTTAGCTTCTCTTAATTTTCTCTTCAGAGTCCTTTCAGGTTCTGGATCAGCTTCAACAAGAATGCCTTTTTCTCTGTCCCTGCTCATAAGAAAGAGGAGAGAAAAAGAAAAGAAGAGGAATCCTCTATGTCACAGTAAAGAGGTTCCTTATTGTTAGTAG
The DNA here is from genome assembly GCF_003086295.3 of Arachis hypogaea. NCBI lineage: Eukaryota > Viridiplantae > Streptophyta > Magnoliopsida > Fabales > Fabaceae > Arachis > Arachis hypogaea. Next base: position 45,383,201 of record NC_092054.1, on the reverse strand, counting down.
AAGAAGAGAAGAAGAAATTCGAACACATATAGAGGAGGGGGTTCGAATTTGGTGATGATGTGAGGAAGAGATGTTAGTAGATGAATAAATAAATAAAATAAGATGAGAGAGAAGGAGGGAATTTTCGAAAATTAATTTTGAAAAGGAGTTAGTGATTTTTGAAAATAGTTTTTGAAAAATGTTAGTGATTTTCGAAAATTAAGATTTTTTTTTAAAAATAAAATAATTAATAAATTAAAAAAAAGAAATTTTGAAAAAGGGGGAAGATATTTTCGAAAATGAGAGAGAGAGAGTTAGTTAGGTAGTTTTGAAAAAGTTAAGAAACAAACAAAAAGTTAGTTAGTTAGTTGAAACAAATTTTGAAAAGATAGGAAGTTGGGAAGTTAGAGAAGATATTTTGAAATCAAATTTTTGAAAAAGATAAGATAAGAAGATATTTTTGAAAAGATATGATAGGAATTAGTTTTGAAAAAGATTTGATTTTTAAAATCACAATTAATGACTTGATTCACAAGAAATCACAAGATATGATTCTAGAACTTAAAGTTTGAATCTTTCTTAACAAGCAAGTAACAAACTTCAAATTTTTGAATCAAAACATTAATTGATTATGTTATTTTCGAAAATTAGGTATAAAAATAAGAAAAATATTTTTGAAATTTTCGAAAATAACTAAGAATTTTGAAAAATATTTGATTTTTGAAAAAGATTTTGAAAAAGATAAGATTTTCAAATTGAAAATTTGATTTGACTCATGAGAAACAACTTGATTTTAAAAAATTTTGAAAAAGTCAACTCAAATTTTCGAATTTGATGAGAGAAAAAGGGAAAGATATTTTTTTGATTTTTTGAATTTTTATGAAAACATGAAAAATATGCAATGCATGAAATTTTTAGATCAAAACAATGAATGCATGCAAGAATGCTATGAATGTCAAGATGAATACCAAGAACACTTTGAATGTCATGATGAACATCAAGAACATATTTTTGAAAAATTTTTAATGCAAAGAAAACATGCAAGACACCAAACTTAGAATTCTTTAATGCTTAGACACTAAGAATTCAAGAATGCATATGATAAACATGAAAAGACACAAAACAAAAATTCATCAAGATCAAACAAGAAGACTTACCAAGAACAACTTGAAGATAATGAAGAACACTATGAATGCATGATATTTTCGAAAAAAATGCAAGATGCACATGCAATTGACACCAAACTTATGACATGACTCATGACTCAAACAAGAAACAGAAAAATATTTTTGATTTTTATGATTTTCTAATTTTTTTTTTGGATTTTTGTATAATTTTTTTTGAAAACATTTGGGAAAAAGGAAGTAATGAATTCATAGTTCTCAATCAAAATCCTGGGAATTAGACATGGCTTCATGGCCAGTCGAGCTAAAACATGTTATATGAAACACTAGAATTCATTCTTAAAATTTTTGAAGAAAAATATATTTTTGAAAACACAATTTTTTTTTTCGAAAAATTTTTGAAAACAAAACAAAAAGAAAATTACCTAATCTGAGCAACAAGATGAACCGTCAGTTGTCCAAACTCAAACAATCCCCGGCAACGGCGCCAAAAACTTGGTGCACGAAATTGTGATCTCCAGGCTCGAACAAATCCTGGTAATGGCTCCAAAGCTTGGTGCTCTGATCTTAATTCATAATTGTCACAACTTCGATACAACTAACCAGCAAGTGCACTGGGTCGTCCAAGTAATACCTTACGTGAGTAAGGGTCGAATCCCACGGAGATTGTTGGTATGAAGCAAGCTATGGTCACCTTGCAAATCTCAGTCAGGCGGATATAAAACAGTTATGTGGTTTTCGAATATTAATTAATAGAATATGGATAGAAATACTTATGTAAATCATTGGTAGGAATTTCAGATAAGCGAATGGAGATGCTTTCGTTCCTCTGAATCTCTGCTTTCCTGCTATCTTCATCCAATCAGTCTTACTCCTTTCCATGGCTGGCTTTATGTGATACATCACCATTGTCAATGGCTACTTTCGGTCATCTCTCGGGAAAATGATCCAATGCCCTGTCACGGCACGGCTAATCGTCTGGAGGCATCACCTTTGTCAATAGCTTCATCTTATCCTCTCAGTGAATAATATGCTCACGCACCCTGTCACGGCACGGCTATTCATCTGTCGGTTCTCGATCATGCTGGAATAGGATTTACTATCCTTTTGCGTCTGTCACTAACGCCCTGCAATCGCGAGTTCGGAGCTCGTCACAGTCATTCAATCATTGAATCCTACTCGGAATACCACAGACAAGGTTTAGACTTTCCGGATTCTCTTGAATGCCGCCATCATTCTAGCTTACGCCACGAAGATTCTGGTTAGGAGATCTAAGAGATATTCATTCTAGCTTAATTCATGTAGAACAGAAGTGTTTGTCAGGCACGCGTTCATAAGGGAGAAGGATGATGAGCGTCACACATAATCATCACCTTCATCACGTTCTTGGGTGCGAATGGATATCTTAGAAGCGAAATAAGATGAATTGAATAGAAAACAGTAGTACTTTGCATTAATCTTTGAGGAACAGCAGAGCTCCACACCTTAATCTATGGAGTGTAGAAACTCTACCGTTAAAAATACATAAGTGAAGGTCCAGGCATGGCCGAGATGGCCAGCCCCCTAAAACTTGATCAAAGGATCATAAGGTAATCCAAAGATGCCTAATACAATAGTAAGAGGTCCTATTTATAATAAACTAGCTACTAGGGTTTACATGAGTAAGTATTTGATGTATAAATCCACTTTTGGGGCCCACTTGGTGTGTGTTTGGGCTGAGCTTAAGTGTAGCACGTGCAGAGGCCATTTGTGGAGTTGAACGCCAGTTTCTGTGCCAGTTTGGGCGTTCAACTCTGGTTTTGGATCCTTTTCTGGCGCTGGACGCCAGATTTGGGCAGAAGGCTGGCGTTGAACGCCAGTTTACGTCGTCTATTCTTGGCCAAAGTATGGACTATTATATATTGCTGGAAAGCCCTGGATGTCTACTTTCCAACGCAATTGGAAGCGCGCCATTTCGAGTTCTGTAGCTCCAGAAAATCCACTTTGAGTGCAGGGAGGTCAGAATCCAACAGCATCAGCAGTCCTTTTTCAACCTCTGAATCTGATTTCTGCTCAAGTCCCTCAATTTCAGCCAGAAAATACCTGAAATCACAAAAAAACACACAAACTCATAGTAAAGTCCAGAAATGTGAATTTAACACAAAATCTATTAAAAACATCCCTAAAAGTAACTAGATCCTACTAAAAACATATTAAAAATAATGTCAAAAAGCGTATAAATTATCCGCTCATCAGTAGCGCCTCCCTCCTTCGCTGCAGCAGCGCCATTCCCTCACAAATGGTGCACTGCCAATCACCGCGTTGGCTCTCTCTCCTCACTGCAGCAGCGCCTTCCCTCCTCTGCTACAGTAGTACCATCCTTTGGTCCACCACAGCAGCACAATCCCCTTGCGAACGGTACGTCGCCGATCACCCGTGTTAGTTGCGCCCTCTCTCTTCCGTTGCAGTAGCACCTTCCCTCCTTCACCGCACAACGTCCTATAAAACTCGATTAAATTATAATTAATAATTTAATTATGAACAAAAAAAAGTAAGAAATTAATTTATATATATATATATAATTTAGGAAGTTAAAATATTTAAAATGCGAATTAAAATACTAATTTTAAAAGTTTTGACTCAAAGTTAGGTTAAAGGACTAGGTATTTGACTTGGCCACATTTGAGCCCAAATTCAAAGTATATAACCCGCAAATTTAGTGTATTTTGGCACATTTCTCTCATTTGAGTGAGAGAGCTCCAGCAAGAAGAGAGAAGAGTGAAAGGAGAGGAGAAATCCTAATATCACCACCTTCAAAACTCCATAACCTTTGCTCCGAAGTTTCGATTGACGAGTCATTTGTGGTCACGTGTTCGTCTCGGATCCCTCTTCAATTTTATCTAAGTATTGTGGTAAGGAATCTTGAACTCCTTGCCCAGTTTTTTATGTTCTTCAATTTCACGGTTTTAGGGTATATAATGTTGAGATATTGTGGTTTTGGTTCTTTAAGGACATTCTAACATAAATTTCAAGTGGGTTCCATCCCAATTTCAAGTGAGTTGTGGTAAGGAAGCCTAATTCCTTCGTTATCCATAATCTTAAGTAAAACCCTAACTTAAAATGTGAATTAAATTCATGTAACTAAATTAAATAAATATGATGGCTTGCTTGGGTTGAGTTGTATTGCAATTTTGTGGCTTGATTTGGTTGCGGAGCATTTGTAGAGGCTTGATTGACGTTGGGTGATGTTTGGAATTGCCGAAAAGGAAAAGGATTCAAGGGTGTGAACCACTATCAAAGAAGTACGAGTTTTAGTTTTAAGTATGCATTTTGTAAGATTATGTGAATGTCTAGGTTAATTTTTCCTAAAATAGGATTGAATGGAATTTAGTTGATGTTGTGTTAATTGGTGGTGAATTGTGAATTGAGTGGTTATTAAGTTATATTGAATATGATTTGTGATATTCTTGATTATGATTTCAATTAGTATGAAAAATTGCGTTGGTGGACGAGATAGGGTGAGATGTCCCCTATGAGGTAAGTCTAAGATGGGTTCAAAATGCTAACTCGTCCCGCTTTATGGCGGATTGGCGGGCCAGCGGATTAGTCCACTTGACTCTTTTTTTTTGGAAAATAAAATTTATTAAAATTAATAAAAAATTATAATTAAAAAATCAAATACAAATAAAAAAAGACAAATTATAATATAATTTTTTTACTATCCTTTTTTCAATTTTTAACTTCAATAAAATGGTATAAAATAATATTTGTTAATAGAATCATCTTTATTTTAAAAAATAAGTCACATAATTTAAGCATATACACCAAATTATAAAATAAAATAAATAAAGTTAATAAATAAAAGAAGAATAAAAATAAAAAATAAAAAAATTGCTCGAAAATTATATCATTATTAATTTTCTAGCAGTAATAACTCTTTTATTTAATAAAAAATAAAATAAAATAAAAGCCTTTGGCCCGGCAGGCCGACCCATCCCGTCCGCCAAAACCCGCAAAATTGGCGGTATGAGTTTGGCAGATTTTTTTTTATTTGGTAGGTTCCAAATTCTAGTCCGACCCACATTTTTTAGCGAGTTTGGCGGGTCGGCCTAACGGGTTCAACCCTGGTGCGCGGAATTTAACTTTGCATAACTCAACCAGCAAGTGCACTAGGTCGTCCAAGTAATACCCTTTTTGGCATTGGACGCCAGAATAGGGTTGGTGATTGGCGTTGAACGCCAGTTTTGGGCCTTTAATTCTAAAGTAAAGTATGGACTATTATAAATTTCTGGAAAGTCCTCGATGTTAGCTTTTCATAGCCATTGAGAGCGCGCCATTTGGAATTGTGTAGCTCCAGAAAAGCCCCTTCGAGTAAACAAAGGTCAGATCTTGACAGCATCTGCATGCTTTCTCTGCCTCTGAATTAGACTTTTGCTCCAGCTCCTCAATTTCAGCTAGAAAATACCTGAAATTGCATAAAAACATATAAACTCAAAGTAGAATAAAAAAATGTGAATTTTTCACTAAAACATATGAAAAACTTGATAAAACTTAAGTAAAACATAACAAAAAGTATATGAAAGTGATGTCAAAAAGCGTATAAAATATCCGCTCATCACAACACCAAACTTAATCTGTTGCTTGTCCCCAAGCAACTAAAAGCAAAGTAGGATAAAAAGAAGAGTAAGATACAATAAATCTCAGAGTTTTCAATGAAGTTCAGTTTCAATTAGATGAGCGGGACTTAGTAGCTTTTTGCTTCTGAATAGTTTTGGCATCTCACTATCTATTGAAGTTCAGAAGTGTTAGCATCCTTAGGAACTTAGAATCCAGATGATATTATTGACTCTCCTAGTTTAGTTCTTTTTTATTCTTGAACAGAGCTTTTAAAGTCTTGGCCGTGGTACTAAGCACTTTGTTTTCCAGTATTACCACCGGATACATGAATGTCACAGACACTTAACTGGGTGAACCCTTTCTAATTGTGATTCAGATTTGCTAGAATCCCCAGATAGAGGTGTCTAGAGTTCTTAAGCACACTCTTTTTGCTTTGGATCACGACTTTAACTGCTCAGTTTTAAGCTTTTTTACTTAACACCTTCATAACACAAGCATATAGTTAGGGACACTTTTCATTTGAAGTGCTTAGGCCAAGATTTTGTTTCTTTTAGGCCCTCCTAACTATTGATGCTCAAAGCCTTGGACCCATGCTCTTGCCTTTTGGTTTAAAGAGCTACTGAATTTTTGCTCTTGCCTTTTGGTTTAAAGAGCTATTGGCTTTTTCTATTGCTTTTTTTTCGCATACAATTGCTTTTCTTTTTATTGCATCTTGCTTTTTGCTGCTTTTTCTTGCTTCAAGAATCAATTTCTTTGATTTTTCATATTACCAATAATACTTCTCCTTTTGTCATCATTCTTTCAAGAGCCAACATTCTTAATTCCAATTTCAAGTATGCCTTGTTCATTCATACATTCAGAAAACAAAAGCAATGCCACCACATCAAAATAATTGACTATTCTTAAGATAAACTCAAAAATTCATGCATCTTTAATTCTTATAAAAAAAATCACTATTTTATTCAAGTTTGATGATGATGAGAGGAATATTTTATAACTAATTGACGAAAATAAAAACTAAATTTTTATTAATGCTTATGCAATTTTTTAAATTAAAAGACAGAAAAATAAAGTAGAAATTTAAACACTACTAGTGATCATGTAAACCTAAATATGAGAAACATAAATTAGAATAACAGAAATATGGGAGGTGAAACTCAACCACCTTAATCCTGGGAGGCGCTGGGTTCTTCAGGGAAGAGTTTCTGGCGCTTCAAAGCTTCTAACTCACGCCCTTACTTCTCTTGCTCCTTGACCAGTTTGCAAATCATGCTAGTCTGATCTTTCTACTCCTCTTTTAGTTGATCCAAGGTGGTTTGCAGTTGAATCACATATGCTTTCAACTGATTCCAATATTCAATTGGAAGGATCTCTTGTGGAGGCTCAGATGCCTTCCTTTTGGGATGATCTTCTGGTATCCTGGCGCTTCCATCACATCTTTGGTGATTGGGCTTACCACTGGAATAAATGTGTCTATGTGAATAAGGACTTTAGCCTCTTGATATAGGCGAAAGATAAGGTTTGGATAAACCAACCTGGCTTGAGTGGACATCCTATTTGCTAACTTGTACATCTCTCGGGAAATTATTTGGTGAACTTCTACCTCATTCCCCATCATGATGCAGTGAATCATCACAGCTCTTGCTACAGTGACTTCAGAGGGGTTACTAGTGGGAAGTATAGAATGCCCAATGAAGTCCAACCATCCTCTAGCAATTGGCTTGAGGTCCATTCTTTTCAGCTGGTTTGGCTTGCCTTTTGCATCCTCAATCCATTAAGTTCCAGGCAGACATATGTCCTCTAGGACCTGATCTAGCTTTAGATTGGCTATCACCCTTCTATTGAAGGATTCAGGGTCATTCCTTTGTAGGGATAATTTAAAGATCTCTCTCACCTTATCAAGATGAAAATAGATGATCTTCCCTCTAACCATAGTGCGAAAAGTATGGAATGCTTGTCCTTCTTTCTTTTGCTTATCTGTCATCTACAGATTTGCATAAAATTCATGGATCATGTTCGTTTTAACATTGATCTCAGGGTTGGCTAGAATCTCCCAGCCTCTCTTTCGAATTTGCTCTTAAATCTCCGGGTATTCATCTTCTCCTAATTCGAATCTTGCCCTTGGGATTACTGGCCTTGATAAATCACTATTTCATGGTTTATCTTGTGCTCAATTGAGTGGTTTTTATCTACTCTTTATCCACTTATTCATACTATTTGCATGGTTTTACATTTACCTTCCTAATTATGTGCTTTGATTGAAAACATGCTTCTTTGGACTTATAATTGCTAATATTAATCCTCTCTTATTACCATTAGATGCCTTGATATGTGTGTTTAGTGATTTCAGAGATTACAGGGTAGGAATGGCTTGGAGGATGGAAAAGAAGCATGCAAAAGTGGAAGGAATGCAAGAAGTTGAAGAAATTGCTAAGCTGTCCAGCCTGACCTCTTCACACTCAAACGACTATAACTTTAGCTACAGAGGTCCAAACGACGCGGTTCTAGTTGCGTTGGAAAGTTAACGTCCGGGGTTTCGATTTGATATATAATATGCTATAGTTCCCCTGATGCTAGCTGACGCGACCGCGTGATCCATGCGGCCGCGTCGCAATGACGGAAATCCAGCGTGGCAAAATTCGAAACCAGCGAATTCTGGACTGTTTCTGACCCAGTTTGCGGCCCAGAAAATACAGATTAGAGGCTATAAAGTGGGGGACTGCACCCATTCATGAGGAGGCTCTCATATTCACAATTTTAGGAGTAGATGTAGTTTTTAGAGAGAGAGGTTCTCTCCTCTCTCTTAGGATTAGGATTTAGGATTTCTCTTAGTTTTAGGAGTGACTCTCAATCCCAGGTTCTTTATTTTTATTTACTTTCTCAATTTAATTTATGAACTCCATGTTAGAATTGATTTCTTTATTTAATTTAATTTGAGGTATTTTCAGACTTATAATTACTCTCTTTAATTTATCACTGCCCTTTGTGTATCCAAATTATTTTCATTCAAGTAGACATTTTTCTCTTTTGGCTTTGGTTGAGACATTGGTAACTCTTGAGTTATCAAACTCATTGTTGATTGAAAATTAGAATTAATTTGTCCACTTAACTTACCTTCATAATTAGAGGTTAATAAGGTGGGGGAAGAATCCAATTCTCATCACAATTGATAAGGATAACTAGGATAGGACCTCCAGTTCTCCATACCTTGCCAAGAGATTTTATTATTGTTAATTTATTTTACTTGTCATTTAAATATACCTGTGCACATTGCCCAAACTCCAAATTTCTCAAACCCCCAAATTTACAATCTTCATAACCAATAATAAGAACATACTTCCCTGCAATTCCTTGAGAAGACGACCCGAGGTTTGAATACTCGGTTATCAATTTCAAAGGGGTTTGTTACTTGTGACAACCAAAACGTTTGTACGAAGGGATTTTTGTCGGTTTAGAGACTATATCTACAACGCGACTGTTTTTATGACATTCTTTACTGGCAAAAATCCTAACGTCAGGCCTCTTACTCATTATTTTGTAATAATGTTCTTCATGTTGCTTGGTGTAGAATCTGACAGGTATGAAAACAATTGTTGGGCCGTTTTCTTTCTTGCTTCTTCAAGTGAGCTTTCCACTTTTTGGAGCCATGGGATTTGAATGACGTGAGAAAGCAAGGCTCCTTCCACACCAAACTTAAAAGATTTACTCGTCCTCGAGCAAAAGGAAGAAATGAAGATGAAGAAAGTGAAGGAGAAGAGAATAGGAGAAGAGTAATTTAAATGGAAGAAGTGATGAATGGGGGAGTGGGGAACACGGATATATAGAGGGACGGGAGGGAGGGTTTTAGATTTAATTAAATAAAAGATAAGGAAAATATGATTCATATTTTAATAAAAGATAGAAAAAGATAGGTTTTAAAATAAAAAAGATATGAAAAAGATAAAAAGATAGGATAGAATATATGAAAAATATTTTAAAGATTTAAAAAAGAAGTTGCAAAAAATATGAAATTTGAAAAAGATTTGAAAAGATTATCTTAAGATTTGAAAAGATATGTAAAGAAATTGAATTTGAAAGATAATGATTTGAAAAATATTTGAATTGAAAGTCATGAAATTTCAAAATCAAAATTTAAAAAGTTAGGTTGAAAAAAGAAAATAAGATGAAGAAAAGATAAGATTTTTTTTTTTTGAAAAGTTACCTTCCTTGCCCTCTTTCTGGCGTTAAACGCCCATAATGGCTTGATTCTGGCGTTTAACACTGGCTGTTCCTCCCTTATGGGCGTTGAACGCCTAATCAGTGCCCCCTGGCTGGTGTTCAACGCCAGGTATGCCCTACTCCTTGGGCGTTTGAACACCCAGTCCAGGCTCCCTGGCTGGCGTTCAACGCCAGGTTGTCACCCCTTCATGGGCGTTAAATGCCCATTCTTTACCCTTTTTCGGCGTTCAACACCAGAAAGATACTTCTTCCAGGGTGTTCTGCTTCCTGTTCTACACCATGCTGTCTCTGTTTAAATATTGTTCATGATCACTAACATTAAAAAAAAAACAATGTAAGATAAACTAATTATGAATAAAACTAACTAAAAAAATGGGAATAATTAGAGAAATAGAAAATAGTATGCTATTGGTCATTGGGTTGCCTCCCAACAAGCGCTTCTTTAATGTCTTTAGCTGGACTTCACTATACTTAACTTAGTAGAAGTGTTGAGCCTCCTGGCTTAAAATCTCCTTCAAGGTAATGCTTGACTCTCTGTCCATTGACAGTGAACCTGTTATCTGGGTCTTTATCTTGAAGTTCTATGTACCCATAGGGGGATACACTAGTAACTACATAGGGTCCCTTCCAACGGAATTTGAGTTTTTCAGAAAATAATCTGAGTCTTTAGTTGAACAACAGGACCTTTTGGCCTGGTTCAAAGACTCTTGAAGCTATCTTCCTGTCTTGCCACCTTTTTGCTTTTTCTTTATAGATCTTTGTATTTTCAAATGCAGCTAAGCGAAATTCGTCCAACTCATTCAGTTGGAGTAGTTATTTTTCTCATGCTGCTTTAGCATCAAGGTTGAGGAATCTGGTTGCCCAATAGGCCTTGTGTTCCAGTTTCACTGGCAGATGACAGGACTTTTCATAGACCAATTGATATGGTGATGTTCCTATAGGGGTCTTGAAAGCTGTTCTGTATGCCCATAGAGTATCATCAAGCTTTCTAGCCCAATCCTTTCTAGAGGCACTTACTGTCCTCTCTAAGATTCGCTTTAGTTCTCTATTTGAGACCTCAGCCTGCCCATTTGTTTGAGGATGGTATGGTGTTGTCACGTTATGGTGAACTCCATAACGGCTCAGAATAGAGTCAAGTTGTCTGTTGCAGAAATGAGTACCTCCATCACTAATCAATGTCTGAGGGACACCAAACCTGTTGAAGATGTTCTTCTGGAGGAACTTCATTACTACTCTAGTGTCATTAGTGGGTGATGCTATTGCTTCAACCCATTTAGACACATAATCTACTACTACCAGAATGTAGGTGTTTGAATATGAAGGTGGGAAGGGTCCCATGAAATCTATACCCCATACGTCAAACAACTCGATCTCTAGGATTCCTTGCTGAGGTATGTCGTGACCATGAGGGAGATTGCCAACCCTTTGGCAACTGTCACAGTTATGGACAAACTCTCTAGAGTTTTTAAAGAGTGTGGGCCAGTAGAACCCGCTTTGGAGAACCTTTGTGGCTGTTCGCTCATTTCCGAAGTGTCCTCCATAGTCTGAGCCATGGCAGTGCCATAGGATTTTGTGTGCTTCTTCTTCAGACACATAGTGTTGGATGATCCCATCCGAGCATCTCTTAAAGAGATATGGTTCATGCCACAAGTAGTACTTGGCATCATACATGAGTTTTCGAGTTTACTGCCTATTGTACTCTTTAGGAATGAATCTTATAGCTTTGTAATTTGCAATGTCTGCAAACCATGGTGCTGTCCGAATGGCAAAGAGTTGCTCATCTGGAAAGGTTTTGGATATGTCAGTAGAGGGAAGAAAATCCCCTACTACTAGTTCAATCTAAGATAAGTGGTCAGCCACTTGATTTTCTGTATATCAAAAAATCCCCTACTACTGGATATGTCTCTAATTTCTATATCAAACTCTTGCAGGAGTAATACCCATCTTATAAGTCTGGGCTTATAATCCTTCTTAGTGAGGAGATATTTTAGAGCAGCATGGTCAGTATAGATAATTACTTTAGATCCTACTAAATAGGATCTGAACTTGTCAATGGCATAAACTACTGCAAGTAATTCCTTTTTTGTGGTGGTATAGTTCTTCTGGGCGTTATTTAGAACACGACTGGCATAATAAATAACATGCAGAAGCTTGTCATGCCTCTACCTCAGAACTGTGCCAATGGCATGGTCACTAGCATCACACATCAGCTCAAATGGTAAGTACCAGTTGGGTGCAGAGATTACAGGCGCAGCGATAAGCTTAGCTTTTAGAGTCTCAAAGGCCTGCAAACACTCTTGGTCAAAGACAAAAGGAGTGTCAGTGGTGAGTAAGTTGCACAGGGGTTTTGAGATTTTGGAAAAATCTTTTATAAACCTCCTGTAGAATCCTGCATGTCCAAGGAAACTTCTGATTCCCTTGACATTAGTGGGTGGTGGTAATCGCTCAATTACATCCACCTTAGCTTGATCCACTTCTATTCCCTTGTTCGAAATCCGGTGCCCAAGGACAATTCCTTCAGTCACCATGAAGTGATATTTTTTCTAGTTTAAAACCAGGTTTGTCTCTTGGCATCGTTTCAGAAATAAGGCTAGATGGTCAAGGCAGGATTCAAATGAATCTCCAAAGACAGAGAAGTCATCCATGAATACTTCAAGAAACTTCTCCACCATATCAAAAAATATGGATAGCATACACCTTTGAAAGGTTTCAGGTGCATTGCACAGGCCAAAGAGCATCCACCTGTAAGCAAACACACCATATGGACATGTGAATGCTATTTTTTCTTGATCCTGTGAATCTACTGTAATTTGATTATAACCGGAATAGCCATCCAAGAAACAATAAAAAGCGTGCCCTGCTAGTCTCTCTAGCATTTGATCAATGAATGGTAAAGAAAAATGATCATTTTTAGTGGCGTTATTGAGCCTTCTATAATCAATGCACATATGCCACCCTGTAACCGTCCTTGTAGGAATCAGTTCATTCTTTTCATTATGAACCACTGTCATGCCTCCCTTTTTGGGAAAAACTTGGACATGGCTCACCCAGGGGCTGTCAAAAATGGGATAAATAATCCCAGCCTCCCATAATTTAGTGACTTCCTTCTGCACCACTTCCTCCATGGCTGGATTCAGTCGCCTTTGTGGTCGTACCACTGGTTTGGCGTCATCTTCCAGCAGGATTTTGTGCATGTAATAGTTTGGGCTAATGCCCTTAAGGTCACTTATAGTCCATCCAAGAGCTGTCTTATGTATCTTTAGCACTTGGATTAGTCCTTTTTCTTCTTGTGGCTCTAAGGTAGAGCTTATAATCATAGAATATGTGTCCTCATCCCCTAAAAATATATATTTTAGAGATGATGGTAATGGTTTGAGCTCGAGTTTAGGAGGCTTCTCCTCTTCTTTAAGAGCAATTAAAGTTTCCTGTATTTCATCCGCTACCTCCAACTCGAGCTGGGCATCATAAAAGATGTCATCTAGCTCTTCTTTGAGTCTCTCAACCATGTTCACTTCTTCCACCAGGGAGTCGATGATATCAATGCTCATACACTCCTCTGGGGTGTCTGGATGCTGTATGGCTTTGACAGCATTTAGCACGAACTCATCTTCATTGACTCTCAGGGTTACTTTCCCTCTTTGGACGTCAATGAGAGTCCATCCTATTGCTAGAAAGGGTCTTCCTAGAATGAGGGATGCACTCTTGTGCTCTTCCATCTCCAACACCACAAAGTCTGTCGGGAAAGCAAATGGTCTAACCCTAACAACCATATCTTTAATCACGCCTGATAGAAGCTTAACAGAGCCAACAACAAGTTGAAGACATATGCGGGTAGGTTTAACTTTGTGAGTTAAACAGAGTCTCTTTATTAGTGATGCAGGTATGAGGTTAATGCTTGCCCCAAGATCACACAAGGCTCTCTTTGTGCAAGCATCTTCCAAGGTGCATGGTATCAAAAAGCTGCCAGGATCCTTAAGTTTCTCTAGTAAGCTCTTTTGAATGACTGCACTGCATTCTTTAGTGAGGAGGACTGTTTCTGCCTCTCTCCAATCCTTCTTATGACTTAAGATGTCCTTCATAAACTTAGCATAAGAAGGTATCTGTTCAAGAGTCTCTGCAAAAGGGATCTTGATTTCTAGTGTTTTGAGATAATCCACAAAGCGGACAAACTGTTTATCTCTTTCCGCTTGATGGAGTTTCTGAGAAAATGGCATCTTGGCCTTGTACTCATCAATCTTAGTTGATGTAGGCGGAGTGCCTAATGTATTGGAAGTGGGGTTACCAACTTACTTATAAGGGGTGTTATCAGCACTTGTACATGTCTGATTACCCTTATTTGGGTGTTCAATGCCCTTGTTGCTGCCCCCTTCCTGGCGTTCAACGCTAGGAACACTGTCCCCTGTTGGACGTTCAATGCCAAGAGTGGGTCCCTCTTCTTAGCATTGAACGCCAAGATTGCTGCTCTCATTTGGGCGTTCAACACTAGGGTGGATACCCTTTATTGGCGTTGAACACCAATGACATTCCTCTTTAGGCATTCAATGCCCTTAGAGATGTCTTGGGCAATAGTCTGGTATCCCTCTGTCAGTTTTTCTTCTATTGATCTCATGTTGCACTGAGGTTGGGTGTTTAATGATTTCTCACTCCTCAGTTGAATGGCCTGACACTCTTCTGTTATCTGCTTAGATAACTGTTGCCTTCTTTGACTCAGCTGGGCTTCTACATTCCTGTTGGAAGCCTGAGTTTCTCTCAAAGCCTTTTGCAATTTCATCAATTGCTGGGCAAGGGCATGTAGTTGCTGAGTCAATGGGCCATCCTGTTCTGGAGGGTTAGGTTCAGTAAATACTGCCTTAACCTCTCCTTTTATGGAAGTCTCATCACTCGAGTACAGATGCTGGTTCATGACAACTGTCTCAATAAGTTCATGAGCCTCCTCAAGATTTTTCCTCATGTGTATAGAGCCACCAGCAGAGTGGTCTAAAGACATTCGGGCCATGTCTGTAACGTTATAGTAGAAGATGTCTAATTGCACCCATTCTGAAAATATTTCAGTGGGGCATTTCTAGAGCATTCTCTTATACCTCCCCCAAGCATCATGAAGAGATTCACTGTCCTCTTGCTTGAAGCCTTGAATATCCAGCCTTAACTGGGTCAACTTCCTTGGGGAAAAGTATTGATTCAAAAACTTGTCTACTAGCTGCTTTTATGTTTTAAAGCTAGATTTGGGTTGGTTATCTAACCACCTCTTTGCTTGATCCCTTACAGCAAAGAAAAAGAGTAGCAGTCTGTAAACGTCCTGATCTACTCCCTCAGTGTGTACTGTGTTAGCAATTTGTAAAAAGTTGGCTAGGAACTCAGTGGGTTCTTCCTATGGAAGTCCAGAGTATTGACAGTTTTGCTCCACCAGAGTAATAAGTTGAGGATTGAGCTCAAAGTTACTTGCTCCAATGGGAGGTACACTAATACTTCTCCTATAGAAGTCAGGACTGGGGGATATGTAGGATCCCAAAGTTCTTCTGAACTGTTCATTCCCATTTGGGTTCATGGTGAAAGAAAGGAAGAAGAAAGAAGTAAAGAGAAAATAGAATTAGATTATTTTTGTTTTTATTTTTATTTATTAATTAAATTCAAAAATAAAAGATTAATTAATTAAAAATATTTGAAAATTAGAAGGTATAATTCAAAAAAGGAGAGAGAGAAAGAGAAGGGAGATTTTCGAAAATAGAAGAGAGATGAATTAGTTAGGAAGTTTTGAAAAAGAAGAAAAAGAAAACAAGTAACTAATTAAGACAGATTTGAAAATAAGATAAGATTTGAAAAAAATTTTGAAAATTGAAATTGAATTAATGCTAAGATAAGATTTTGAAAATTGGATTTAAAATTTGAATTGTGAATTGGAAACAAGATAAGATCAAGAAGTTATGAAACATAAGTTTTAAATTTAAAAAGATTTGAAAATTAAATTTTAAAAGAAGGTTAAGAATCAAATTAAAAGACAAGATTTGAAAGGATTTTAAAAAGATATGATTTTAAAATTTAAATTTTGACTTGACTAACAAGAAAACACCTAAATTGAAATTTTTGAAATTAAATATGCAAGATTTTCGAAAATTAAGAAAAAAATAAGAAAGGATATTTAAAATTTTTATTTTTGACTTTAATAAAGAAAGAGAAAAATAACAAAAAGACACCAAACTTAACATTTTTAGATCTAAAAGACACTAGAATTCGAAAATTTAAAAAAAAAAACACACAAGAGGACACCAAACTTAAAAATTTTAAAGATCAAAACAAAAAGAAAAAAAAGAACAACTTGAAGACCAAGAAGAACATCAAGAACAAATTCGAAAAATCAAAGCAATTAAAGAACATACAGTGGACACAAAACCTAAGATTTGACACTAGATTCAAATAAAAGACACTATTTTTGAAATTTTTTTGGAAAAAGACTAAAGAATTCGAACTCTAACAAGAACAAGAACAAAAGACTCAAACAAAAGATAACGATTAATAAAGAAAAGTAAAGATGTTTGAAAAATTTTTAATTTTTTCGAAAAAGAAAATAAAAAACTCAAACAAAATTAAAGACAATACCTAATCTAAGCAACAAAATAATCCGTTAGTTTGTTCAAACTCGAACAATCCCCGGCAACGGTGCCAAAAAACTTGGTGCGTGGAATTTAACTTCACACAACTAAACCAGCAAGTGCACATAATACCTGAGGTGAGTTAGGGTCGATCCCACGAGGATTGTCGGCTTGGATCAAACAGTGGTTATCTCGTAAATTTTAGTCAGGCAAATCGAAAAGTTGTGTAGTTATTTAAACGCATAAAAGTAAAATAGAGATAACGTTACTCAGTGGTTGTGAATCTAATGATAAGAAGATGGTTAAGGCTTCGGAGATGCTTTGCTCTTCTGGATCAATGCTTTCTTACTATCTACTCTAACTGTGAATAATTTCTTCTATAGCAGGTTGTATGTGATTAACGCCGGTTTGAGCGGCCGCCAATCTTCCTCTAGGCTGAACACCAGGTTTAGTGCGCATCCAGTCTGAATGAGGGTGAAGCTCCTACAGTTCATTTCCTTAGTGATCCTACTCAAAATGCCACAGATAAGGTCGAATCTTCCAGATTAGAGAATGATGCGCCTTGGTTCTAGCCTTTACCACAAAGACCCTAATCTCCCCATACCTCGGTTGAACTGATGTCTCGGGATGTCCCCAACGAAGTCGTGGATTAGTCGTCTAAGAGATGTATCCTCAAGCTAGTGGTTCATTGATTTCCGATGAAAGATGCTCGCTGAACCCATGTAGAATAGAGATAACTTGTGATGGTTCAACTCATTCATAAGGTCGAAGAACGAAGATACATCTTAGGAGAGAATCAAACACGAATTGAAATAGAATAGTAGTACTTTTATTCATCCATAAAACTCACCAGAGCTCCTAACCTTAACCTAGGAGGTTTAGTGGCTCATACTGTACATAGAACAATGTAAAAACATGTAAAGCGGTGGAAGAAGATATTAAACAAGGGTGATCTTCTCCTGTATATACAAACCTAATTACTAAGGATTACAGAAATATGATAAAATAGTCTATTAGTACGAAAATCCACTTCTGGGGCCCACTTGGTGAGTGTTTGGGCTGAGCGAAGGAGTAAACCACGTGCTAGGACTCCCTAGGGGGCGTTGAATGCTGGCTAGGGACCCCTTTTGGGCGTTGGATGTTGGTCACCTCCTTGTGGGTGTTGGATGCCAGAATAGGGTTAGTGGCTGGCACTGAACGCCAGTTTTGGGCCTTCAATTCTGAAGCAAATATAAATTATTATATATTTCTAAAAAGTCTTGGATGTTAGCTTTCCATAGCCATTGAGAGCACGCCATTTGGACTTCTGTAGCTCCAGAAAGCTCCTTTGAGTGCACAAAGGTCAGATCTTGACAGCATCTGCAGTGCTTTCTCTGCCTCTGAATCAGACTTTTGCTCCAACTCCTCAATTTCAGCCAGAAAATACCTAAAATTGCATAAAAACACACAAACCCAAAGTAGAATCCAAAAATGTGAATTTTGCACTAAAATCTATGAAAATTTGATAAAACTTAAGTAAAACATAACAAAAACTATATGAAAGTGATGTCAAAAAGCGTATAAAATATCCGCTCATCAGACCCATTTTGCCACCCCCTAGTCATGGTAAGTAATGAATATGTCATGAGTGAATTGTTGTTGGATTGATGAAGATTTGGATATATGAGTGTTGTGCATAAGGTTGTGAGTGAATATAGTTAATGAACGATGTTAAATGAGTTAAAATTATTGTGATTAAGCTTTGAATAATTGAGACTTGATGATTGAGTGTTTAGCATATTTAGAAATGGTAATTCAGTGATTTGAACCAAGTTGGATTTGAGAATTTCTGAAAATGAGTATTGTGCAGTATTTGGTAAAACAAATGAGTTTTTGAGCAATTTCGACGAGTCATAACTTGGTGCTCGGAGTTTGGATTTCAATAAATTTTTTCTTAAATTAAAGGTGGTGATGAGAGTTTTAAAATGATTTAAGAATGATAGAAAACTAAATTTTATAGAGGAAGTTATAAATGATTAAAAATTTGTATTTTAAACTAAATTATGAGAATTTGTTGAAAACCAAAATTTATGGTAAGCGTGCTCACGTATACTATAGTGCGTGTGCACGAAACAAAACGGGTAACAATGCTCATGCGTTGATAAATCCTGATTTTATGGTTTATCTTGTACTTAATTTGGGTGATTTTATCAATTTTTCTCACATTTATTCAATAAATTAGCATGATTTTGCAATTCTCCCTTGATTTGTGCTTAAATGTGAAAACATATTTTTTTAGGCCCTAAAATTGGTGATTTTAATTCACTTTAATTTCATTCGATGTCTTGATGTATTTGTTGAGTGATTTTAGGTTTATAAGGCAAGTATTAGATGGAAGGAATGAGGAGAAAAGCATGCAAAGTGGGAGAACTCATGAAGAAATGAAGGAACCGTAAACCTGTCAAGCCTGACCTCTTCGCACTCAAACGACCATAACTTGAGCTATAGAGGTCCAAATGAGGCGGTTCCAGTTGCGTTGGAAAGCTAACATCTGAGGCTTCAAAATGATATAAAATTTGTCATATGTTGTCTGACGCATAGGGGCGCGCACGCGCCATGTACGCGCGCGCGCCGATGCTGCTCGTGGGTCCACTTTAATGAAATCGCCCCCAACGATTTTGCAGCTCATTTTGGGCTCAATCCAACTCATTTATGATGCTATTGAACCCAAGTATTGAGGGGAGAATGAACCAAGTAGTCATAGTTGAGTTTTCATCATGTTTTAGGAGAGAATTCTAGAGAGAGAGAGGCTTTCTCCTCTCTCTAGATTTAGGATAGAAATTAGGGTAGAGTTAGGTTAATCATTCTCAAATTTCTCTCTCAATTCTTGTTTTGATTTCAATTCTCTTTATATTTTAGTGTTCTATTGTCTTAATCTTCTTATTTTCTCTAGTCATTTTCTTATTTTGCTCTCTTTAATGTTGATGAACACTTGTTGGATCTTGTTTACATTTAATGAAATTTAATGTTGATGTTCTTTTAATTGATGATTTGGATTGTTGATTTACTTTTCTTACAATTGGTAGTTAGTAGATTTTAATATTCTTGCTCATTTACTATGCTTTCCTTTGTTACCCACCAAGTGTTTGACAAAATGCTTGGTTGGGATTTAGAGTAGATTTTGAGCATTCTTGGCTTGGAAAGAGTAATTGGGCAATCTTGAGTCATGAAAACCCAACTTATATTGGTGATCTAGAGTTGTTAGCTAATATTGTTTCCATTGACGCTAATCTTTTGCTAATTCAATTAGTAAGTTGATTAGGACTTTTGGATTGAGATTAGCTAGTCTTATTAGACTTTCTCTCATGGAAGATAATATGATACCTTCTTCCAATGTTGGAGATGACGTAATAAGATAAATTCTTGTTATTATTATGGTATGATTGATTAGTCTTGTTTGACATTCTCCCTATTTGTTGGAGTTAACTAAATAAGATGAATTAATCATTGCATGACTAGGATAGAAAACCTATTATCTCAATCTTTGCCATGAATATCTCTCTTTATCACTTGCTTTCTTTAATTGCTCTCTTTACTTTTCTTGTCATTTATTTTCTTGTCCTCTTATAAAATCAAACCCCCCTTGCATTTTCATAGCCAATAATTGATCACTTCATTGTAATTCTTCGTGAGACGACCCGGAGTTCAAATACTCCGGTTAATTCTTATTTGGGGTTTGTACATGTGACAACCTAAATTTTTGTATGAAAGGATTCTTGATTGGTTTGGAAACTACACTTCACAACCAGAATTCATTCATTTGAGGAAATTCTAAACCGTCAAAGAGTTCATTCATCATGCGTATGCATGAGGGGTATGCATACGCATGTCTAGAAATTTTACAAGTTGTGCGTACACACAGGGATTATGCGTACGCACAAGTTGGGAATTGCGTTCGGGTGGATGTGTACGCACTAGTCCTGTTTTCACACTTAAACTCTGCTTTTAACTATTTGCTTTTCCAGCAAGCTTGTAACCTTTCATAACCCCCAATTAAGGTCCAATACCTAATTTTTGGACTCGGAAATGAGTGTGAGTTCATGGAAATAAATTAAATTGAACTATTCTTGAATAAATGCTTAGTTAAACCAGATGACATGATTGTGGGGACAGTGGTTTATCCTACCTGCAGTGAAGACGGTAGTTTCATCCCACTCACGTGTCAGAATTGATTATTTGATAAAGAATTGAGATTAATGAATCGATTGTTTAATAAATTGATAAAGAAATGGAGGCTAAGGAGTTTAATAACTTATGAAATTACTAAAAGACACTGATAAAGATTGAGTATGGCCTAATTGGCCAGATTGGCAAGGTCTGGATGATATCCTGCTTGTGTATTAATTTCATATCTGTTTATAGCGAGGTATAAGTGTTATCCCACTTGCAAGTTAATAGAATTGAAATAATTGATAAAGAACTGAGATTAATAAATCTAATAACTTGTGAATTTGATTAAAGACTATGAATATGGTTGATTATCTGGGTAAGATGCAAGAGTTGCGAATTTGTCCCACTTGCTCCAGGTTAATAATTGAGGCATCTGGGTAAGATGCAAGGGTGGTAGCTTTGTCTTACTTGCTCCGGGTTAAACGGTTAAACACTTTTTTGGGTAAGACGCAAGGATGGTGGTTCGTCACACTTGCTCCGGGTAAAGGTTTGAGACACCTGGGTAAAATACAAGGATCGTGGTTTGTCCCACTTACTCTGGGTTGAAATTTGTAAACACCACCTAGGTAAGATGCAAGGGTTGAAGTTTGTCCCACTTGCTTTGTGTTGTGGTATTCTATATCTGGGTTAGCTTTCGAATGTGTCGGATTTGGCTGTATAACCGACAGATGAGCTCATTGGCTAGAGGACAGACATGCATCATTTGTATTTGTGTGTATTATTTTGGTGTGCATCTTGTTGGTTTGCCTTCTTGATTAATTATACCTATATGCTATTTGATCTAATTGTTGTATATGTTCTCCTTATCTGTGTATTTCTTGTATTGTCTTGTCTGTGTTTGCATAACAGAGAGATCTTTTATGCTAGGGACGGTAACGCTGATGGCTGTTCTTAATGAAATGTTAATGATTGAATGATTGAATGATGCTAATTGAAGATTGAATGATATTGGAACTCCCTAGGAGATGCAAGGGTTGTGGTTCGTCCCACTTGTTTCGGGTTGAGATTGGAATTTCCTGAATAGATGTAAGGGTTGTAGTTCACTCCACTTGCTCTGGGTTAAGAAATTGAGAGTACTAATATAATTGACAACTTGTATTGAGACCGTTGAGATTTACTAATATTGTTGAGATAAATGATGTTAATTGATACTATTGAGACTGAATGTTGTTAATATTAATTGTTAGAGACTGATAAAGCCGAAAGGGCTTAATACTAGAATGAACAATAATGATACTGAGAGGATTAATAACTTAGTGTTGAAAAGAATTGAGATTAGAGATAGTTGACAAGGACTGAGATTTAGTAACTTTATCCTGTTTGGACAGAAAGGACCCTAAGTTTGAACCTTGAATGATTGGAGTTTAGATCAGAACTGCCTAGTAGGTTCGTATCTTTTTACATTATCTCCATTTGGAATTATTACCCTATTGAGAACCAAAAAGGATGATATTCTCACCCATTATGAAAATTCTTAATTTTATATATATAGGACGTAATGCACCTCGTTGAGCATGCCAGTTTTTTTTTAGAAGCGAAGATTGTCTTTTGGGTTTTCATTATATATTTAGATGTTGTTCTCCACTTTTGTATATTGTAATTGTATGTCCCTCTTAGATGTTGACTTTAGAGAAATATTTTATATTTTGTATCTTTTTGGGCTGTATTATACTTTCTAACCGACCTTGTCTTTGTAGATCGAGACTAGTATTGTTATGTATCTCCTTTTGAATTATATATATATATATATTTCAGTCGCCTTTGTATATCTTTGACGTTTTCGAGCGTGATGCGATTATTTGTTCTGTCATCTTTCTTTATAGGCTCCTAGCTATATTATTACCTTTCAAATATACGTATGTACTTTGTTTTTAGATGTCGTAATGCCTCGCCACTTCTGACTTATGACTGCAGCATAAGGTTTTATGTGGTAGGGTGTTACACGCCCTCCCTCCTCCGACACAGCATTGCCCTTCCTTGGTCCGCTGTAGTAGCGCCCTCCTGCCGCTCCCCCTCTCGCGAATGAAGCAATGCCGCACCATATCCAAACGTACCAAGGTCTTAGTTTTGGATGATTCTTTTTATTAGTTTTGGATGTTTCTTTCTCTTAATTTTCAGATGTTTCTTTTTCTTATATTTTGGATGTTTCTTCTTTTTGGGTTTTGGATGATTTTGCAAATAGTTATAGATAATTCTTTTCTTTAATTTTCGGATGTTCTATTTTCAATATTTTACTAAATATCTGTTTTGTTAGGTTTTAAAATTTAAAAAAGATTGCGAAAATCTCATTTTTTTAGGTTTTGAATATTTATTTTTGTTACGCTTCAGATGTTTCTTTTTTAGGAATTTTTAAAATAATTTCAAAAATTTTAAAATAATTTTTCGAATTTTTAAAATGATTAGAGAATTTTTAAAATGAATCTTTAATAATTTTGTCATTTTAGATGTTTGTTATTATTTAATTTTAGATGTCTTTTTTTTGGATTTTTTTTTATTAAGTTTAGATAATTTTTCATGATAATTTGAATTCACGTTTCTTCAAAAAGGTTTTGGATGTTTATTTTTGTTACATGTAAAAATTTTTAAAATAATTTAAAAAATTTTAAAATGAATCTTTAAAATAACTTTACAACAATTTTAGATATTTTTTATTATTTAGTTTTAGATTTTTTAAAATTTCTAATGTATTTTTGTTATTAGATTTTGGAAGTTTTAATGATCATTTGAATTTATATTTTTTTAAAATTAAAAAAAAGAAGAAGCTGAAATTAACTACAGCTGACTGCATTTCTTATTGATCACCTAGTGTAGTTGGGAGCAAAGATAATCATCACAATGGAGAAGTGGATAGCTTTTATGGCGAGAATCTTCTATTCCTCTCCACTACTTGGTTACAAGATGTTGAAATAATAGAAAGAAGTTGGCCACTACATGTCCATGTTTGGCTTTGGAAAGAAACCAGGTAGAATTTGATAAGTTTGGAGTAAATGTTTTTTTTTTATTATTATTTATTCGAAAGATAAAATATTTTTTATAATTTAAAGTTTATTAGTTAATTTTTAATTATTTAATTAATTAGTCTAAATAATATTTGTTATCGAATTAAATGGATTCTAATATATCAATAATTTGTCATTTACAAAATCGTTTAAATTAATTACTTAATTTATTAGGTATCGATTAGGAATTTTTAAATTATTAAAAAATGTTTTGTTATTTGAATAAACAGTCAAAGACAAAAAAAAAAAAAAAGAACATTTACTCCTAAGTTTATGGGTATATACCACAACAACGCCGCACACTGATTGGAAGTATATATAAACTCAGTTGGATAGTCAAATATTTTTTATTCTTATAAAAGAAATTAATTAATTAAAAGAAAGTATGAGTGGAAAGTGTACGAAATGCAATGAAACCAACTCAACAGGGCCACATCTTACAAATAAAGTTTGGATTATTATGAAGGCGTTTTGTAGATTAGAGACATCTTTTTTGAAAAAATCCTAATAAAAGATGATGCGAGGACAGCGATTTTCCACCCAGGTTGGGCTTTTAATGAAGACAAATAATGATTTTGGTTGCAAAAGAAGGGTTCAAACTCGCAGAACATCAGTGTTTCTTCACTGTGCACATTCCCTTTTTCTAAAAAGTAAAACTTGTGTTATATATATACTTTTTTATTTTTTAATTTATCCTATTAAATAATAAATGAAAGACCTAATACGTATTTCACATTTTATGATAGCTAGATTAGAAAGTGGAAAATATTATTTTAAAATAGAGATATTTTATTCTTTTTTAATCAATGATTTAAGTATTAGTTTTGATTTTTGATAAATTATTATTTTGACACCTAAAATGTGGTGTTTTAGACAAAAAATCATTAAAAGAAAGAAAAACATTTGTAATTTTGAAAAGATCACAAAATTATGACAAATTTGTTAAAATGAAATCATGAGTACCTTTTTTATTTAAAAACTGTTTAACCAAAATTAACATTTTTGAAACGGTAAAACAGTGGTTTACCTTTGTATTATTATTGTGCAACAATGTCTAAATACTAAATAGAGTGACATGTAATGCAATAATAGTAAGACTTTTCCAAAGGAGAAGTATGTGGTTATTTTAGAGTTTAGTGATTGACTGTATTATGTGTCAGTGGCCTTGGGATGAGGCTTTGAGAGGTCCCTTTGATGGTAGCTTAGCTTTTTTACACACAAACCCAAATCTCTTCTCTTTAGTCTTTAGATCTTAGACCTTAGTAGTTGAATCACTGTTTAACCTTGTTGACTGACAGGTCTTCTGGTCTTTGTTGTTTTGCTTTCTTAGTGAAAGTCCAAAACATGTTCTTATTTCCAAATTTTAATATTTTAATTAATTAATTAATTAATTAATAACAGCCACATTCCTAGATAGACAACACTAGCTTATTTTAAATGATGCATGCAATAGCAAAAAATTCTAAATGTGTTATAATTAAATAATCATCACAGGCTATGCTATAGCCTCCATAATTATTAGATCAAAAAATTAAACAGAATAATCATACACACATCAAGTAAAAAATAAATAAATAAATAATTAAAATAAATTAACATCAGTCTTTTTCTTTTTTGATATAAAATTTAAGTGGAAGTTGGTGCTGATATCCATCAAGATCTGGAAAAAAAAAATCCTCAACTTCTTTAAAAATGTTTATTAGGGGAAATTAAAATTTTGAGGTGTTATACTTATAGTGTTATAGGGACATAGTTCACTTTGTCCTTTAACGATACGGTGGGATTTGATCTCTGCCGATAAAATTAGTGTATTTGATAATTAGTCGCGTTTATTGTTTTAAAAGTTCGCACACTAAATTTTTATGCCATTTAATTTACGACTATATGTTAGGTGTAGTATAAAATATGTATTAGAATATAAATATATATATTAAAAATAAATTAAATTATATATATATTTATATATAAATATATTATTAGTTAATTTTAGTATATGAATAGTATTTTTTTAATTTAATATAAAAAAATGAATTAAAAATAAAAATTTATATGTATTTATCTTTATATAAAATTAATAATAAAAAATTATTAAATAATAATTTAATTAAATCTGCCAAATATTTAATTATTTTTAACTATTAAATTCTCATAAAAATAATTGCAAATAAATTTTTACATTCAAATCACACATAAAATTAAAAAAAGCAAATTCACTGCTTACTTAAAATGTTAAAATATTAAAAAATTAATTAAATTAATCTTATTTAATACTCTTATTAATAATTAGATATTAGACTTTAGATATTTATTATTTAATTTTTTTATTTAAAATAAAATGATAATTAGATTTTTGGAGATGTTGAATTTAGACTAATTAATCTTTGGAAAAAAAGTACTAATTAAATTTTTTAAAATAGTAAACAATGGACTAGAAATTAATTTAAGAATGGAAGTAATGATGGAAATGTGTAAATATATTGTGATTTGGGGGTGTATTCCACATATGTGGATCTGTTGAAGTTAGTAACCTGCAAAACGCAGGTTACGTTTTGCATCACCTGAAACCAAAAAAGCTTAGTCTCCTGCAAAACGTAGGATACGTTCTGCGTGAATCCAAAATCAAAAAGTTGCAACAACCTGCAAAACGTAGCTTTCGATTGGCAGGGAAGCAGATTGAGGACTCGAAACGTGTCCCTGTCCCCTGCATGCAGACTGGACCTGCTTGTTGACCATGTTGGAACTCGAAAAACGGAAGCTGCGTTTGGCAGCTGGCCAAGCCAAAACGCAGGTTGCGTTTGGCACTCTTCCCAGTTGCATGCACGCCACGTGTTGGAGAAGAGTGTTGTGGAATGTATAAAAACACAAAACACAGAGAGAGGAGTTACTGAAGGGTGAAGAGTGTTGTGTGAGGTTAATACGGAAGATTGAAGAGTGTTGTGTGAGGAAGGTTGTGGGAGGAAGAAGAAGAATAGAAAGCTTAGGTTGATTTGGTTCTTAAAAAAATGGTTCGTAATTTTACTAGACTTGAAGATCACATTATTGAGTACTTGGATCATTCTTAATAGGTAAGTAATTTTTTTAAAAATTTTATGATAAGTAAATATATTTATTGGGATTTTGTTTATTTATTTTTTAACAAACAATTTTTTTTATTATTATTATTATTATTATTATTATTATTATTATTATTAGCCAGTATTATAATGCTTAAGTCTGATGAAAAAAATTGTTATCATGGGTAGTATAATAATAAAATACTGTGTAGGATAATGATAATAAATTATTAATATTTTTTAATAATAAATAAATAATACTGTCTAATATTAATAATTAATCGTCAGTATTTTATAATGAAAAATAGTGCACCGGCGAGGACCATGCATATCCCGCAAATCCATCTCATTCAAGTAGAGAGTTGACTTCGGTCTTCCTTTTGTCGCGAGCCTTAATGTCCAGTTGGCGATCACCTTCGCTCCTTCGTATCTATCTCACGTAGATGGGTCACCCATCAAAACAAACTCGCCTCTATACACCTTGCAAATTTCAGACATCTTGTACACATCGTGCACGTACACTTGCCAGTCAAGACGCTGGTTGGTGCAACATGCAAGCACGTGGCGACATGGCAGTCGCTCGACCTGGAAATGGCCACAGTCGCAGTGTCGTTGCGCAAGGTTAACAGTGTAAATGGTACCATCTTGCATTTCTCGAACTTCAAACATCTCGTTACGCCTGTCGAACTGGTTGACCACAATGTTTCCTGCACGTCGGAAGCTTTTTTCAACTCTCTTCGTTGCAAATTCTGAATACGTGAATCCGTTGCGGATACACTCATGAGCCTCAGTACTCTTCCGAGTGAACAATTCATTCAGTCGATAGAAAGTTGACCGGACAAGGGCAGTCACAGGAAGGTTGCGTGCACCCTTCAAGACAGAATTTATGCACTCTAACAAGTTTGTCGTCATATGTCCCCAACGATGACCACCATCGAATGCCAACACCCATCTCTCAACACCAATCTCATCGCACCATTGAGTATATGCCTCACCCCACTCTTTAAGTCTTTGGTAGTTTTTGTTGTACTCCTGCTCCATCCTAGAATAGCCTGTTGAACAAACCATTTAATTATAAGCAGATGCCATAAATTTACTATGAATAGAACCATAACAGCGAGTTGAAATACCTGTGTTCACCATGAGTTTATGTAAATATGGAGCCTTGAACCTCCTTAAGAAGTTGGACCCAATGTGCCTGATGCAGTACATGTGCCACGCCCTTGGTGGTGACCATGCACCGTTACTGCGAGCTATTGCAGCGTCGATGGAGGTATGGCGGTAAAAAATAATACCCACACCATCAATGGTAACAACATATCTCCACAAATTGGTTAAAAAAAACTCCCATACGCCTGTTGTCTCGCCCTCGACAATCGCAAATGCAATAGGCACAATGTTTTGATTCCCATCTTGTGCAACTGCTACCAGAAGTGCACCTTTATATTTTTCGTACAGGTGCGTGTTATCAACCTGCACCAGTGGCTTGCAGTGTCTGAATGCTACAATAAACGGATAGAAGCTCCAAAAATTGCGGTGCAGAACTCTTACACCTTGAACCTCCTCACTCTCACGATAAACGGGGAGCGTTTTAATTTGAACACGAGACCTTGGCATCTTCATTGCCATTGCTTTCAACCATACTGGCAGAGTCTGATAAGAAACTTTCTAATCACCGAAAACTTTTGCGACAGCTTTCTGCTTTGCCAACCAAGCCTTGCGGTAACTTACAGTGTAGTTGAACCTGCCTTGAACTTCTGCAATAACAGACTTCACCTTTATCAAGGGGTCTGCTTCGACCAACGGCCTAATGACATCTGCAATTGTGTCTGAGTCCAACTTGGCATGATCTTGTGAAATCGTGCCCATAGTGCATGTGTACTTGCCATTGTATCTCCTGATCTCCCAACAAGCTTTTTTTCGAATCAAGCTAGCTTGGATAAGCCAGTCGCACCCTACACCATACCCCTTGCATTTCGCATAGAATGTCTGCGGCCAGACTCATACACAGTGTAATCAACTCCTCTATAGATGGTGTAGTTTTTGATTGCAGATATCACCGACTCTCTCGAACCAAATTCCATCCCGACACTAAACTCGCCATCTTCCGCTGCAACGTTGCCTTCACCTACGACATGCGCACCAACATCAGTCAGACAAGGCAAATAAAATAAGCACTATAGGAAACTTGAGTTAATAATCATAACATACCCGTATTCACATACTCAGGAAATTTCGGGGCATGTATGGCTTCGAGATCTAGAGTCCGCATAAAAGACAGAACACCAAACGGGTGTTGGCTTACAATCGCATTTGCTTCATTTTCCACCGCCGGATTGCCTGCCAAGTCTCCGTCATCATTTTCATCATCAACTTCATAGTTAGCTTCGAATTCCTCTTCGCTGTCATTATTACCTTCTTCCCAATCTATATCCCCGAGTTCATCAACATTGACCTCGTCGTCGGCCGTACCCATCCCCGAATGCTGTTCAAACTCAACGTACAGCTCTATGATCGGCACGTGAGATCGGGTTTGTTGATAAATATACAACATCTATTGCATACTGGCATCGTCAGTGATGGACATTATTTGAAACTGTATTACCCCACCAAATACTTGCACAGGACTTTTGTATAAAAGATTGCTCACCCTTTTCAAAATGTGGCTTTGAATGTTATTACATAGACCATTTTGCAGCTCGAGAAAACTCATGGTACATAGAATAGCAAATGACAACGAACATTCACAAATAAAAATCACTCCTTCATGTGTGTTTGGTATAACCTCACCGTTATAATATACTCACAAATTCGCAACACCTTCCATAACTTCATCCTCAACTAACTCTATTTTTTGACACAGTTATCTGCCAAAAAAGCACACCACTAAGGACTTTATACAAGAAAGAATAAGAAGAGAAGTGAAGATAAAGATGAATGAAATTGGACTTCGTATTTATAGGCAAAGCTGTGGATTTAAATATCATTTTGTGTACAAAACGCAACCTGCATTTTGGGTCTTCCAAAAAAAAGTTTCTGACACTAACAAAACGCAACCTGCGTTTTGTGGGTTTCAAAAAAAATTTTGAATTTTCTGGCTTAAAAAACGCAACCTGCGTTTAGCCTAAAAAAAAAAAAAATAGAAATGCCAAAATGTAACCTACATTTAGTGTATTTCAAAATAAAAAAATAAACGAGTACAAAACGCAACTTGTGTTTTATATCTGACCCATAGCAGTGCAAATTTTTTTATTCCCTCCATTTCATGGTGTTACACGTTAACACTTTCCATAACAAAAAAAAAAACCCAAGCCACAATGGACATGTATGTCCTTATGACAATGAATAGTGTAAAACAAAATAGAATTGTCCATGTATTTCATTATTTATGGTGGTGCATGTTTCGTTATTATCACATGAGCATAAAAATGATGTAGTTTTGAACAGTAAAATATTTATTATTTTTTAAATTTTCATATACTCTTTTATCAACTGCTCACTGTTTATTACAAATCTAATCAAAGCAGATGATGTTTTGCTCTAAAAGTTGTTATCTATATGCCTATCTTTCATAAATATACACGTCAGAGTACTTAATAGTATATTTAAGTATTATCATTAAGTTTTAGTTGATGAATTGATAGACGGATATCATGTATCTATTATTTACTATCTTAAAAGACCAAATTAATATTTTTTTTTCTTTAAAGACTAAATAGTCCGAAGTCAAAATCTTCAGAGACCTAATTATCATTTTACTCTTTTATATACTCATGTCTTATAACTAAACAGTACTTATTATATCATAATATTCATAGAGTATGTGATGGTCAAATTTATTATCTTTAAGTTATTGTTGAGAATTGAAACTAGGAGTGACAATATACACCTTATTCGCGAGTACCTAATTTTAACTCGATCGGGTAGGGTTGCCAACCCGATACATAGTGGATATGGTACGAGTTGAGATTCAACCCTATCCGACCAACTCATGTTGAACCAAGGGTTTCTCATTAAATACAAAAAAATTCTTAACCACTAAAAATAGTTCATTAATTGATAATTTAATACGTTTTTCTTTTACATAAAATGAATTTTTTTAATTATCATCAAATTATATAATAATGTTGTATCTTTTTTATAACCTATAAACAGAGTCGAATACTTATGAATTAATAAGAGATAGAATTAGAATTAAAATATTCTCAACTCATAAATAAATTAAAATTAAATTTATATAAAATTCTCAATTCATAAATAAAATTAAGATTAGAGTAAAATTCTATCATATCCTACTCATTACTATTCCTAAGTCGAACCATAGCTACAATAACATCAACAACGTATGATACCACCGCCACAATAGCAGCTAAATTAAATGAATTCACTATTGTGAATTAGATATTCGGATTCCAAATACAAAATATAGATTTAATAACGTAACGAAGCACAAGGTATGTCTTTGAAGATTTAAACTTCTCAAGTGGTCGCTTGACTATTTTAAGTTCGCCAACCTACAATGAATAATGTTGTCACGTTGACACAGAAGCTTCTCTTCTGCTTTAACGCAAGGCAACAATCGCTACATAACTTATTATTATTTTAAATTTTCTCAGTTTTCTACTTTTCTTTCTAACTTTCTTTTCTTGACAATTAACATGGGAGGCCCAGCTACCGAGACTTATACGTGCATGTGAAAATATAAAAATTTGTATACCAAAAAAAAAATAAAAATTTATATATACACAAAAAATTCATTATTAAATTAATTATTATATATTTAATATATATTTTATAAAAAATAAATAATTTAATAATTAATCTTTTATGTACGCATATCATATAAATATTATTCAAAATGATTAAATCTAAACCAAATATATAATTATAATCTATAAAAACTAAAAAATTATACAGAAAAAAAAATCTCCAAATTATATAAAGATTCTGTACCACACTACTAGTAATAATCTAACTGATCGGTTTTTAACTTTTTTACTTTCGAAAATTGAACAGATTTTATGTGGTTCTTTTCAAGTGAAAATTAAAGTAATTTTGAAACTGGGAAAAAAATTCTGAAATATTTGCTAATTAAAAAAAAAAAGAAAACGAACAAGAGAGTTGTTTCTGAGCCCAATCCAAGAAGGTCCGGCCCAAAAGTAAGGTCCAATGACCCTTTTGCCCCCAGCCATTGGATTAAGCTAACATCTGAAAAGTCGGTCATAGCTGTCAGAAAAATATATTATAAAAGATATTTATAAAAAAGAAAGCTCATCACCATTTTTTCTTTATTAGAAAAAAAAAAAGCGAAAAAGAGAGTTGCTTGAAATAAATTAGGCGCAAGAGTGGCAGTATTAAGCTGTGAAGAAAGCACTAGAGAAAAATTGAACACGCTCACTTGGGTTCACTCTCTTTCTCTCTCTTACTGTCTTGTTTTTTGTTATATATAAAACCAGAAACAAGAAAGTGTAAAGCCAGCTAATAGTTATTCGTAGTTGATGAGCGGGTGTACTATTAAGTGTGCCTCAAAGTACGGATAATTATTTTGTGTTCAACGGAAACAAACATTTGTTGTGTTATTTTCAGTGTTGCTTGTTGCTGCTGCAAGCCAAACAAAAGAAAGAAGAGATAAGAGTGTTTGGTTTTGTGTGTGTCCCCTTTTGAGTACCAACAATAATCTCTCTCTAAAAAAAGAAGATATCTTTATATGTAACAACTTCTACTACTTCACTTCACCCTTGTATCACTTTGAGACTCTACTCTTCAAGGATGAGTAAACAAGACATGATGAGAATTCAGGTGAACATCTTAACTGAATTTGTAAACAAAAGTCTTCTCTTTTGATAATTTGTTAACTGATTTATGTTTTGGTGTACATGTAGAATTGTATTCTGAAGGTGAATATCCACTGTGATGGGTGTGAGCAGAAAGTAAAGAAACTGCTTCAGAAAATAGACGGTACATTCTTATATTCCTTTGCTTTTTCAAGTTGTTAGTATAACTAATTAGTTGTTGTTGCTGGTGGCAGGTGTGTATTCAGTGAATATAGATGCTGAGCAAGGGAAGGTTGTGGTGTCAGGGCATATAGATCCAGCAAAGCTCATAAAGAAGCTCAAGAGAGGAGGCAAACATGCTGAACTATGGAGCCAGAAGGGAGGAGGCGGAGGAGGAGGAGGCGGCATCATGTTCAACCAGAACTTCCCCATTAACCCACAACAGTTCAAGAACTTGCAAATTGATCCCTCCAAGATGATGGCGGCAGCATCAGCAGGAGGAGGAGGAGGAGGAGGAAAGAACAATAAGGGGC
The DNA here is from genome assembly GCF_003086295.3 of Arachis hypogaea. Taxonomy (NCBI): domain Eukaryota; kingdom Viridiplantae; phylum Streptophyta; class Magnoliopsida; order Fabales; family Fabaceae; genus Arachis; species Arachis hypogaea. The sequence goes on along the minus strand of NC_092054.1, from coordinate 45,350,129 downwards.
AAAATGGTCATAAAGGAGGAGGAGGAGGAGGAGGAGGAGGTGGGCAAATAGCACACTTTCAAAACATGAAGGGGACAAAAGATCTCAAGGGACAGGGGAAGGATCAGAAATCTGTCAAGTTTAACTTATCCGATAATGAGGATTATGATGAAAGTGATGATGGTCTTGATGATTTTGATGATGAGTTCGATGATGAGGATTTTGATGATGACGAATATGATGATGAGGACGAGGGTGAAGAATATGGCCATGGACATGGTGGACATGGGCATGGTAATCCCATGATGAATAACAAGATGATGCCCATGATGATGGCCAATGCCCGTGGGCCACATGGACCTGCTGGCATGATGATGAGTGGGCCTGCCATGAACAGCCATAAAGGCAATGCCTTTGGTGGCGGTGGTGGTGGGGGAGCCAAGAAAGCTGCTGATGTCATGGATCTCCCTATGCAAATGAAGGGCAAAGATGGAAATGGGGGAAAGAAAGGTGGTGGTGGAGATGGTGGTAAAAACAACAAAGGGGGAAAGAATAACAAGGGGGGTGGCGGCGGTGGTGGTGGTGGAGATAACAAGAAGAAGGGTGGGAAATCAAAAAGTGGTGGTGGTGGCTTCCTTGTTAAGTTATTAGGTCTTGGAGGAAAGAAAAGCAAGAAAGGGGCAACCGACACAACAAACAAGAACAACAAAAGCAATGGGAATGGTGGGAACAAGGGCAAAGATGGAAAGAAAAATGGGGGTGGGAAATTGGACAAAGTTGACTTCGATTTTGATGATTTTGATATTCTCCCTCCTAGTAGTGGCAAAAATGGAAAGGGTGGGAGTGGTGGTGGCAAGGGGGGTAATAATAATGGTCATCATCATGGCGGTAGTGGTAATAATGGCAACATGGGCCAAATGGGTCAGAAAGGCCCAATGGGACAAATGGGCCAAATGGGAAATATTCCGGCAGTGCAAGGGTTGCCGGCGGCCGCAATGAATGGTGGTGGCTACTATCAAGGGATGCAAATGCAACAACCAAATCCATATAACATGCAACAACAACAATATATGGCCATGATGATGAACCAACATCAACAACAACAGCAACATCAACATCAACAAGCAAACATGAATATGTATCCACCACAACACATGATGTATGGTGGTGGTGGCATGAGGCCGTACATGATGCCACCGCCACCCATGCCGTTACATCCCATGGCTGATCCCATGACACATGTTTTCAGTGATGAGAACACCGAGAGCTGCACCATCATGTAGTGGGTAGTAGTACTGTATAAAGTTTTAGTACTAGTTGGCTTAGTTTGTTTTTTTTTTTTTTTTCTCAAGGGTTATTATTGTCATCTTGCCTAGTGGTTCCATTAAATTTTGTTGTAGACTTTGGAAGTAGTGGTAAAATATTAGAGGGGGACGGGGAAGGAGAAAAAGAAAAGTGTAAGATTTTTAGGATAATTTGATATATCATATGTTTTTTGTTTGCATTTTAATTTTGGTACCGTGTCCTACGTGAAAACAAATATGTTGTAGAGTGGGACATGGTTTGGTTGCTGCCACTGCAAGGCAACGACAGAAAAACTCACATGGCCTTTGCTGAAAATTAAATTGGAGCCATGTGCCTTGTAAAATCCAAATTGCTCTTTAGGGTTCCTTATGTGGGCTATTGCTGTTAGCCACCTTGCTAAATATATGCTTTTCACACGGCCTAGTTGATCACAATGTTGAAATTTGTTGAATTATGTAATAAAACTTTGGTTCATGTTTCAAGGCTGTCATGTAGGGAATGCTCAGGTTTAGCTTACAAGTACCATTGGCGGTAGTTAACTAAAGAGTATTTATGGATTTTTTTAAATAAATTAATTAATTTTTATGTTTATAGTTATGTGTATTTTTCAAAATGTTCATTCCTTAACATTTTCATAAAAAACATACATAAATTTTAATTATATAGTACAAAAATTTTTGCAACACATAAAACTTTCATAAAAAAAGCTCAACTTAATATATGTCTTATCTAAACTAAACACATAATTATATTTTAATAAACACGCATCTAAACTTTGTGTTTTTTTTTTTTATTTTTTTCTTCCAAAATTTTTATGTTTATCAAAAAAAATTTCCATATTTATTGCCAAAAAAAGAAAAAAATAAACATAATAACGTAAGGTTTTTTTTTGTATTTTGCTTTTATCTACAAATTTTTATATAGACAAGTTATCTAAATAAAATATTTGAGATTTATATTTATGCAAATGCAACAATTTCAAACACCACAAAACTTTTATTACGTTTTACCATAAGTTGCTTCTATTGCTTCCTACAATACTTTTATTATCTCTGCACCATCCGTTCTAACCAACGGAAAGATCCTCACACAAATGACATGATAATTAAGTTGTGATCACTCAAAATCGATGTAGTTAAGTAAGTGTGCAGAACATTATACCTTTTAACCTTTTAAATATCCTTTCGTATGTAAAGTGAAATGCAAATCAACTAAGTATAATCTTTACTGAACTTCTTGTATTTTTCATAGTACTTAAGATGATCCGACTCTAATACCTTGTACACATTTCGATGAATGTTATAATCGTTCGCACTCAATATAGCTTCTTCTTTATTTCTCAGTACAGCTTCATCATTTTATCCATGAAGCTTACATAGAATGTCTTTTTTATCTTTTCTTTTCATCTCTTTTCTATAATTTTAAAAAGCTGAATTTAATTATGTGAGAAATCAAAATAAAAGCCATAAGCCAAAAAAGATAAGTGAGATAGATTTGAGAAAAGTCTTAATATTTATTATATTGTAATAGTATTTTAGTTGTTTACTAATCTTATTTTAAGTTGGGTTAGTACTTAAAAATTGACTAAGCTTATGTGGACGTTTAGTGTTTGATGAACTAAGTTAGATTTTTTTTTTAAGTTGGATTATCACTTAAAAATAATAATAAAATGAGTTTTGTTAGAGAATCAATTAAGAATATAGTCAAGTGGAGTCAATTAGTTGACAAACAAGTTAGTTATATAAAAAGAAAAAACACCCCACTATTTTAATTTTTAAAATTTTAAAATTAAAAATAAAAAAAAGTTAACTTAAATTGACTTATATAGTAGTTGACTCTCTAAATTTTTTCTAATACAATAGGTGAAATTAATGGTTGATAAACTTCGTGAAAAGCTTAGAAATTTTACATTGTAATCTTTTGGATTTGGTAATTATAATTTTTTTAAAATTATAGTAAAAATTTTATCATTGTTATAATAGAAATTAGATATAAATCTCATTGCATTAAAAGACTGAACCTAAACACATAATGGTGTCAACTCTATTTCTCTTATCTTTTATGTTCGGTATAATTTTCAGGGGGGACAAAATAAAAAAAAATTCTTCGTTTTACAGACTTAACAACAACACTCAAAGTTATTTGTATAGTAACTTGAAAAAGAAGTCATTTATTCAACTTTTTTTTAAGGTTAATTAAAACTTTCGATTTGAATTATAGCTTAAAATCAGAATCTTTCATCTAATTTGTAATTTTACAGAAAAATTAAATTTAAAAAAATACATTTTAAAGATAGAAAGTTAGAAACAGTTAAATTAAAAAAAAACGTACTTTTTGAAGATAGAAAATCTGTTATCCAATCAATTATCACACTTTTTTTTTATATATTATAGATATATATTATTACAAGTACTTTTGACAAAACAAAAAATAATCAAACATTACAATGTAATAATTAAACCTATATGATAGACTAATCAAACATATAGAAATATAATCAAATTTTTTTATAGATATTAAATATATATTTTTATATGATGATTATTCTTTTTCTTATAGACGCCTAGCATGTAAAAGAAATTGGACAACAAATCGCACCCTCTCAATAAATTATATGCCAGAGTAATGTTTTTACTCTGAAACAAGAACAAACGCATTGGTAGTTCCACGAAGTATCTCAACAAATTAAAGAAAGATAAAAAATGAGTGCATGCATGGATAAAAATAGTATTGAAATTATGTTTTGAATTTCTAAAATAACAATCCATTTAAATTTATATTGAATTTTTCAAATAAACAAACATTATAAAACGAACTCATATTAAAGAAGAGCTTTCTATCTCATTTTCACCTAAATCGAAAAAAAAAAAAACTAAAATAAAAAGTTGATAAAGTGATAAATTAAAAATTAATCACTACTAAATTTATAACTTTCATCATATGTATTTTATTCTCTTAATTTTAAAATATTTAAATGTTTACCTTTTTTATATTTTACTAATCTATTTACTTAAGAAAAAAACTTTCAAACCAAATATGTACTATTTAGTGTTGCAATTTTTGTCTACAGAAACTTTGTGTAACATCAACTTCAGGATATCATCCCCCCCCCAAAATCTATTATTTTCATTTTCTTGCGTCTATTCAAACTTAAAAATTAAATAGAATAAAAAATATTATAAGTAAATTATATATATATATATAGTCAAATTAATCTTTAAAAAATCACTTATTTTTAAAATTAGTACTTGAAATTTTTTGTAATTAAATTTGTCTTTTAAAGATTTTAAGTTAGTCATTTTGGTCCTTCCGTCACTTCCATTGCTAACGATGTCAAAATATGTTGATATGATACGTTAAGTGACACAACAACACACCCCTAGTAGTCCTAATTTGCGATTAACATGATAAGCTTATAAAATTAGATCAAATCAACTCTAAATTGAAAGATTCCAATGCCTAAAGCTATTTCTTTAATTAGGTTTTGATTTGATCTAATTTCATAAACTTATCATGCTAATAGTAAATTAAAATTTTTATATATGTGTGTATTATAGTATCATTTAATGTGCCACATTAATAAATTTTAGTGTCGTCAATAAAAAATGATAGAAGAACTAATTCGATTTATTTAAAAGATTTAAAAAACAAATTTGATTAAATTTTTTTTAAAAAAACTAATTTAAAGAACGAATAATCTTTTACGGACAAATTATCTAAAAAAGCAGCATTATCTAAAACCAAAGAATAGGAGAGTAAAGAGGTAATGATACTAACCTTTACAGAAACAAATTAGAAGGATAGTATTTTGTAAAGGTAAAATGTATTTTACCTAATAAAAGAGTTGAAATTTGATGTACTACTATTATACAATTAATCTTCTATTCAAATGATTATTTTGATAGGAAGTGAAATTATTAACAATTATAATAGGTATAACGTGATGACAATATATAATATGATAATGTAAAAAAGTTGTCATTGTATTTGAATTAAATTGAAAATTAATAGCATCTCCATGCATGATCACGATAATGAAAACCCTGAACTACATACTACATTCCAACCAATTTAATTTGTGAATTAAAATTCTCTCTCTCTCTCTCAATAATTAAAATTGAATCTGAGATGCCTCTCTTTTCTATAGATTTGATAATTCGCACCATAAACTTTCAAGGGAGATCGTATTCAGGTTAACTTATACGGCAATATAGTACCAATGATTTCTGATATGATGGGAATGTCTTTGGTGGGAAAAGTATTTTCAAGACCTTGAAGGACCATGGAATAAGATGCTAAATGAAGGGATGAGATAACATCCGTACAATAGTTGTTAAAAATACTAATTTTAACCCAAGGTTTAATGTATTTACAGACCGATCCAAGTTGGTTTGATTGAACCAACTATTTAAAGACCATTTTTTTTTTGAAAGAATTGATTTTTTTTTTACTTTGTAACATGGACTACACCTACATTCTACCCAAAAAATAATGTAATACAAATCCATACTTCCAAAAAACAGCTTGAATTACTACTTACAGTTCACCAAAAAACTACTCCATATTTTAATAATCAAACACTACATATTTTAATGAAACACATATTCTCCTATACAACTTTTTTTTTGAATAAGAGAGCTCAACACAATAAAGTGGAGCGACAAACAAGCCAACAATTCAACAAAAATAAGAAAATAAAGACAAAATTCTCCTTAATGACATCTCTGGCATTGCCATCAACAACAGAAAGGATCTAAACTATTCCATCCTCTATAACTGTTTAAAGATTTCTAAAATACCACCTCTGCAGTTGCCTCCTTGTTATTAAACATTCGTCCGTTTCTCTCGAGGCAAACATTCCAAATAACCGAGAAAAAGCAAATGAGCCACCTGTTGCGCTCTGCCTTCCTGTTAGCAGCACCTGTCCAACTTCATTTATTGACGTATGATATTTATTTTTTGAAAAAATTTGAAGAAAATGAAAGAGTTTATAATAAATTCCAAGTGATTTAATTTATAATTTCTAATAGGAACAATAATACATATTATAAAAAATTAGAATAATAAACCGTACACAAAAATTACAATGGTAAATTTTATAATATCAAATAAAAAATATTCTACAATTATTTTAATATTTTCAGTATTTTTTATTTAGTATTATTTTGGACAATAATATTTTATTACTTATGACTCTATTGTTATATATGATCAATTTTTTATTTACTTTGTCATTTTTAATAAAATCAATAATTCATATTATAACAAAATTACAATAAAAAATTAATTAAAAAAATAAAAAATCAAAATATAAAAAAAAGTATTAAAAATGATAAAAAAAATTATGAAAAAATTATTAAAACCAATAATAACCAGCAACAAACCTAAACACACGTCAAAGTAACGCAAAAACTACAATTTCTTACTTCAAGTGAACGTGCTTTTAGGATACAAAATTACATCTACAAAGAACAGCGTTAAAAGAACTTAAATGTACTTTTATCCTTTTCAACGTGTAATAGTGTATCAAAAACCATAATGTCTTGTTTGAGCAGAATGAGTACATTAGGTAACGGAATTCCTAAAAAGTTATATACCAACATAATCCACAAAATACTAGTCTGATTAATAAAGAAAAAGATAGCAAGATTGATCAACTTCCAGCCTCGTCGCGACATCGGACCTGCAGTATTGTTATTGTGACTGGCTTAATTGAGATGACCTCGAACACCCCAACACCTCCAGGCTTAAAGTCAGGGTTGTTCGTGTTCCATCTTCCTCTGGCTCTGAAATTTCCCCAATTTGTTTATGTGAATCGCCTCCCAGCACATCAATTGCAGGCACATTTGATTCCACATCCTTAATCCAACTCATCAGCTTGTTATGAACATCAAGGGAGATAATATTCTTGCTGCTGAGTAACCTTATCAAATCCTCTGCCTCCTCCATATCTCCATTAAATTTCAAGTACTGAAAAATGGCAGCTAAGGAGTCCGGTAGTGGCCTCCACTTACACCCCACTTCACAGATAGAAACTGCCTCTTTCATACATCGAACAACCATCGAAAAATTTCTTTGTGGAATATATCCAAGCAAGAGCCCTGACCAAGTCCATAAATTTGGCTTTCCTCCCTTCATGATTGTCCTATTAACAATGGCTTCAGCTTCTTCCATATTGCCCTTTCTGCTGTAAGCTGCTATCATCATGTTTGGAATAATAAAATTTCTGAAATACCGGTTTCTAGATTCCCACTCCTCAAAGATACTCTTCGCATGTTCAATGTCATCCAACTTGAGAAATGAACTTATTACAGGTTCAGAGTATTCTTTCTCAGACATCCAAAATGTCACCATCATCATGCATTGGCCATCCAAGAGAAAAGCAATCAGGTGACCTGCAACACAGTGCACAAAATAAATAAATCAAATAAATTCAATAACAACTGATGAAACAGACCAAAAAATCAATTCAAAGATAAAATACAAAAAGAAAACAAACCAGAAATACTCATTTAGATCATCATAGTTGCACCATGCTGAGTGAGGAGCGATTCCATTTCTGCTCCTCTTGGCTTCCTGTATTAATTAACTGGATTACTAAGGGCGTAGTGACCTAGAGAATATAAGTACTTGACTATTGCAATGTCTTTGATAAAACAAAAGCATACCGTGTCTATTACTCGGTAGAGGGAAGTTATAACCTTGCCTAGAAATGCCTCTTCATCACCACCATAAGAAGGCTTGATATTTTCACCCGTAACAATGCTGACATTTCCAGCCATTAGACCGTGTAGTTCATATGCCATCTGAAGTTAGAATTGGCCATTATTAGACAGGTACGTGCCATGTTTAGAGGCTCAGGGTTAGGGTGTAGCCTTATATGAGAATTAGCAAGCAGCAAAATCAAATGCTTTTTCTGATTCCTGACGTTGTCCCTCTGCACACAAATTTACCATATGCAATAAAAATTTAAGCAGATTATACAAAAAAAATGTAATGAATAATAAATCATTCTCCTCTAGCATTGTGTGTTGGTCAAAATACATGCCTGGAAACGAAACATGGCTTTAAGCCAATCAAGCAAGTCTAGGTCTCCTGTTATCTGTCTTTGTTGCTCGAAGGAACTAGGCCAGTTCAAGCCTTGTGTGTTCCATACCGCAGAAATAGAAGCTTGAATCTAATAAGGAAAGAAAGTCCAAGAACTCAGTGCAATCCAAATAAAACACAAATAATCAACAACAAAACTTCACTACCAACAGAAGCAATACCTCTTCAAGTTGCATAATGGGTAGAGTATCTTTTCTCAGACATCCAAAATGATACCTGCAAACACGGTTCATTTTCACAAAGATCCCAAAACTCAACCCAGAAAAACATAGTATCTTACGGTGGTGGTGGAAGGAGTTGGAGATGCGGCATCGCGGTATTTCTCTCCATTGGAATCGAAAAAATTTTGATCAGGGTTTTGGAATCTAATCACTCGATCTCTTCCACCATGGTGCGACGTTGGTGCTTTTTGGTATATATATTGGAGGCCGGATGGTGGCTACCATTACGTTGCCTGGCCTATTGCCTACTATAATTACGTAATTTTGACAATATTTTTTTACTAAAATTAAAGAAATAATTTTGTAAAATTTTTATAACATTTTGAGTAATATCAATTCTTAGGATTTTTAAAATCAGATATTTTTGTCTCCAAATTTTAAAATACATAATATAGTTTTCAAAATTTATCTCTGTTAGACAATACAGTCCTACGTCAATTATTGCCATTAACCAATAACATTGTCTACTGACGTAAAACGTTAACTCGCACACGTGACCGTTGTGTTTATTTGTGCGAGATGGACAATTCAGTCTTGAACTCATTTACGAAAACGACGCCATTTTTAAACCCATTTCTCACTCCGTCTCTAAGCTTGCTACGATAATGGAGAATGAGAAACCCTAGTTCCTTCCTTAAGATTGCCCCTGTTTCAATGGCTAATAGTGGACAACATTCAACCTATTCCAACCGCTATAGAGGGAGGGTCAGCCACAATATTGCCGATAACAAGGGGTTAATTAAGCAAGGGACAACATCCGAAGTTCCTTTGTGAGTTATATGCAATTATCACCAAATCAAGCATGGTGGAGAATCTCAGAAAGTTGTTATTTGGGTGTCCAATGTATAAGGTAATTAACTCTATTCTACTGTGATTTTGCATATGATTTAAGTATAGTATATATGTTTTTGAGTTTCATGTCGCTGCAGGAAAAGAAACCTCACTGCAACTTCTTTACTTGGTTTGACATGGTCTTTGACATCAGTCACAAGAATGATGCCATGGATGATGTTGTTGATGTTGATCAACTGGATGTTGTGGTTCTTGGATTCTAAGAGAAAATGATGGATAGCTGCAGAAGAGGGTAGTTGTATTAGAGAATTCTCAAAAAAAAAGTAGTAAATAGAAATTGAGAAAATAGATTCGGCAATGTGGTTCTCTGTGTTAGTTTGTGTTTTTAATTTGTTGTGAATTACTTTTCACAATGATAGACTTGTTATGTTAACTCCAAATTTATGAATGAATGAGTGAATAAAATTTTTGTTGTTGTTTTAGATTAGTGCTTGTGTGAAATTTTAAGTAAATAGATAATGAGTTTAATGGATTACATACACAAGCTAATGAGAATGAAAAAAAAAAACTCTAAATCAAGTTTGGATGGATAGTGAAATAGAGTCACTCTAATGAATCTAATGCAATGAAGAAAATGATAACACTGCGATTAAGTGAAATACCATAAATAACTAACCATTCAACTTAGTACATCAAAGAATATTAATTAGTTTCAAACTAACATCGCCTGAGTTCCCTGCTAGCCAAATTAAAAACAAGAACAAGTATAATAGCAATTGGCATTCAATTTATATTATTTCATGAGCACACCTGTATTGAATTGAAACAAATAATGACTAAAGCTAGTGAAATTGTAAAAACCAAAAATATATAAAATAGTAGTGCCATATATTAAGTGTTCCAACTATCACATTAGTGTTTCAAGTATCACATTGACGACCGAGCAAGTCTATCATTATCAAAATATAGTGCCTAATTAAAATTCATGCAATGTAGTAGCATTATCATGAATCTGCAAAAAAATATTTTTATAATATCCATCTCTCATCCAAAGGATAAAGACGGGTATTAACAAATTACATCATTTATCCAGAAATTCCAACAAAAAGACAGAATAATCATAAAGCACACTACAAGAAAATAGCTCTATTGCCACGCTTTTAAAGCGTGGCGAAAAGCTGAAAAAAGCGTGGCGATAGCTTTTCGCCACGCTTTTTGAGCTACCGCCACGCTTTTGGTGACCTATCGCCATGCTTTTTCTTTTGCCACGCTTTTTATAAATGGCCACCCGTTAAAGTGTGGCCGTATGTGAGAGATATGGTCACGCTTTAAAAGCGTGGCCATATGGGAGATATGGCCACGCTTTTGAAGCGTGGCGATAGAGAGAGATTTGGCCACGCTTTCAAAGCGTGGCAATAGAGAGAGATATGGCCATGCTTTTAAAGCGTGGCGATAGCAAGATATGGCCACGCTTTTGAAGCGTGGCGATAGCCTTGTAAAATTAAAAAAAAAAACAAATCCTTTTTCTAATTTTTACCTTCATCGATACAAAATATAAAATTTTCAGTTCTTTTTTATTACCAAACTTATAAATATAGTATACAATTTTTATTATAAGACAAATCAAATAATAATTAGTGACATATATAATTTTTGCTATAATTGTTTTATACATTAAAAAACTAATACTCAAATACAAAATAAATCTCGAGTTCAAATTCCAAAACTAAAAACTAAAGAAAAATACAAAAATAATACAACTTAAATCCTAAGTCCTTTGCTGTTCCTCCTTCTTCTAGCCCTCTTAAACTTCGTTCCCTTAGATCATACATAATTGTTCAACTTGTTCACTCCCTGAACCGCTCTCCATGATCTCTTCCTTCCCTCGTAAGATCCCGTCTTCTTCCTTCTAAAACCACACAAACTGATTAAACAAGAAGCAATAATAATTAAGGTGAAGAAAAAGGCTTGTTTTGTGTACCATGGTGGGAAAAGAGTGATGAAAATGCATGGTAGGCATGAAGGTGAAGCTGTTGTTTTGGATCAGAGAAGAGAAAAGTGTTTCGGATGAGTTTACAACTACGTTGCCTCCCATTGTAGACATTACTTGGCAATCCCCATACATTCTTGCTGTTTCTTTTTTCTTTAGGAGAAAAAGTTTCTTCAGTTGAGGCAAACCTGTTTTGTCATCCCAAAGAAAAAGTATCAGAATCAGAATCCAACCAGCAGAAACAACAGCTGAGCTAATGAAGAAAGCTAACGGGACATTCTCATTTCACCAACCCAAAATACAACAATAAGGGAAGATTCCTTTCACAGACAAATAGGCAAAATCTCAGGAGTGTATGAAAGGAAACAAAATAGAATAATGTCTCTCACAATCTTTGGAAGATTTATTTTCTTCTTTCTTTCTTTTATAACACATGTAAAAAATGTAAAAAATAAAATGAGCAAAAAGAGTAGTAAATATTATAGAGAATAGAGAGCATGACCATGGGGAAAGGTTGGAAGCTATGGTTTTGTGACGTTCACAGAAGACACACCCACTACTAGAAGAGTGTGGTGGAGTTGTAATAAATCGGTTATAGTGGTAGTAATTTATTTTAATGGTGGGAAAAGGGTAAATGCGGTTGGACAGAAACCGATCAGCGCCACTTACTGCGTCGGTTGTTACATTCCATGGGCTTCTTTCTTAATGGCTGGTAGTTCTTATTGGCACATATCAATGGGGCAAAATTTTCATATTAATGGCAAATTGCACCATGCACATATTATATAAGGTCATCTGGTAGTAGTAAGGACGTTGTTCTCACTAGTTCTTTTTTATGTGAAAAATGCAGTTTATGATTAAGTTCTATTTTTTACATGGAAAATGTAGAGTATTAGGTAAGAAAAAATCAAGTGAGATTTAGTTTGCTACTAATATTGACATGTTTGAATGAAAGTTATAAAATTTCTTGAAGCAGTTCTATGTTCAAGTAATGAGATGCATTTGAATTTTCTTTTTTCCTTTTCCCATTAATGAGATATTTTTTAATTCTAAAAATGACATCTGAATGAATTTATACATTTGCTATATATGATGAATACAACTAATTTTAAATTGTAATTCTCTCAAGTAATCTTTTCTTTTGTTTTTCTATGTATTTTGGAAATGATTTGTTTTCAATTTTATTTTTATATTCTTACATTCATCTAGATGCTTTATTTGAATTGTAGGCTACAACTATGATTTATACAGCTTGGTTCTTGATTATAAAAACAAAGTTTCATCCAACATATATCAAGCACAAACGAAAAGCTTAATAGAAAATAACTTCAGCAAATTGAAAAAGTATAAATTATAGTCACATTCAGTTTTTATAAATTTTAATCAACTCACATTGAAAAATCCAAGAGTAACATGCATTGATCTTCATCTGTAATGCCAAGTCTCCATCTTGTTCTTTGTTCAAATAACCTAAAAATCACAATGAAAGAAATAATACTACTAAAAGATTTGCCTAGTGAAAGCAATAGCTTGAAGTGTGAATGAGTTGATGGCTTGCTTACATATGGGGGCTGAGATGAACCAGTTTGGCTTTGTTAATATCATTACTCGTAAGCTTGAGAGGTAGCAGTGACAGAAATATGCTTGATATGCTTAAGTTGTGGCCAATTAAACAAGAATAATAATAATAATAATAATAATAATAATAATAATAATAATAATAATAATAATAATAGTAAGTTAGTAACCAAATTAAACAAGAATAATAAAAAATAAATTAAATATGGAATTATCTAATCAAGTTTCTAAGAAAAGGAAAAGGTAGAATTCAATCTAAGATATGACAATTAAAAAAAAATAGTAAAAGAATACAATTTGAACAAATTATGGCCAGGGCTCTCTGCTAGTCTGCTATGAGAATTTACAAATCAAACATTATGGCCAGGGCTCTCTGCTAGTCTGCTAGTCTGCTAGGTACACACGAATAATTGATAATAGTTGGTCAAACATCACAACAAGCATATGTACCCAAAGGGCTAAATCTAAGTTAGTACTTACAAATCATAAAATTTGACAAGTACACTATTTGGTTTACTTTTAAATGAAATAAAACACTACTTCATTTCTTCAAGTCTTATTCCTCTTAAGATGTTGCTTTCTTTCCTAATATTTTGATAAAAACTTGAAGTTACAACATCATAAAAATTGCATATAATATGCTTCAATTACTTTATTGTTTACTGTTTTACATTTTATATAATATACACACACATACATGCCCTACCTCGTGCAAAATGACCATACTATGTACCCATATCTATGCTACATTTTCCTGAAGCATTAATGAATCCAACATTATTATAAACTACAGTCCACTTCGATCAAGAAAAGAATATCAACTTTGAGTAATTGAATTCATAAAAGTAAGACGTACTTGGCATGTGGCAAGGGTATCCTTATAGTTTTGAAGACTACCAGAAAGAAAGAGCCACAGAAAGAAGTTTAGGCTCAAATTATATCCTCACAGCAACCTGAATACAGTACAACTAAGATTTTGTTATACCTCTCACGAAGAGACAATATCATTCCAGTGGTTACACCAGAAGCAGCTTCTTCAGCCTTTGATTTTGCCTGAACCAATAACAAATAGAACAGAGTACAATTTTAGAAAACAAATATCCAACCTTCAACGAGTCATGTACAATTGACAAATGTATTCCATTTTCCATATAGAACATTCTAATTAGAGAACATGTAATGCAGAATCACATATAATAAACTAAACTATAGTGGATTATATTTGATTACCTTCTTGAGTGCGAAAGGGTCATTATCGTAATATTCGTCATCATAATCAGGAGAGGGCCTCTTCTCACCAGAACATGTTCCGAAAAATCCACCTTCAAAATCGAAGTCTTGCTGCGTTTGACAAAATTGAAGTGAGGGCCGAGATTCATAGATAGAAAGGGGAAAGAAAAAATAAAATTCGAAAAGGAGGAGTGTCTTACATCATCAAAATGAGGAGAGGAAGCCATTGGTTTCAAAAACCTTAGATAGGGAAGGAGAAGATTGTTCACAACAGGTGATTCAGCAGCTAGGGTTCCTGAATTCGACCCCTTCGGAGGTTTATCTGAACTCTTCATCACGCCGTGTTGCGACTCAGTTTTGCAAGGCGATTCGCTAGCTCATTCTTAATTATACAATCAAAATGATCATGGTTACATCAATGCAATGAGTTTAATCAGAAAACGTGCACAGTACCATGTACACTGCAAAAAAGAATCAAACGAATCCAACGCCTAAATTCAAATAAGTTGGTAAGAACATAGATCAGGTTCCTTATTCCTACTACTATTTCTTTCATTCAGGTTCTAGCTAACAAAGTAACAAACTAAGAAAGCCAAGTTACCAGATCCAATTGCCATAAAAAACCAAATCCCTTTATATCAAACTCTAAATTAGAAAAATTATCAGTTTAATTGAAATTAAAACATACCAATCCATAAGCTCCCGGAAATCCAGATATGCGCTTCTCATCGTTCATAGATCCCGAAACCTTGGCGTCAGAGTCAACGTGCACCGCAACTAATTCCTTCTGCTCCTCAAGATCTGTGGAAGAATTCTCACTCTTGTCTCTGCCATCAACTACTCCCAAGTCCATATAGAACACGAGACCAACGAAGAATGCATAAAACCCTACAAATCCAATTGCCTGCCACAGGAAGATCTCCGTGCCAAGATACACGTAGAAGAGGAACATCGCTGCCGTCAAGTAGAAGAGCACGTCTCTGACGAATGGCACGGGGTCGAGGGAGAACGGAGCGGCGTAGATGGCGATGAATCCGACAATGAGGGCAGAGACGAAGGTACCGGCGGAGAGGATGGTACCGAATCCGATGCGGTACTGGCCGGAGCGGAGGGCAGCGAGGGAGGAGAAGACGTCGGGGGAGCCTGATACGACATCATTGGCTGCATGTGCGGCACAGACGCCGGAACCGCAACGCCACCGGCAGCAGAGGCGACACCGGGAGCCATTGCAGCCGCAGAGCTAACACCAGGAGGTGGAATCGACGGATTCTGGCAGGCTAGGCTGGGCAGAGCAGCGCCTCCGGATGGATTTGGCAGCGGGGAGAAGTGCGGTGCCTGAGGAGACAGCGGCCAGAAAGAGGGGGCGGCGGGAGGCGCGAAGGGAGGTCCAGTAGAGACCTGAGGCGGCACGTAGGAGAAGGTGGGATGATGTTGCTGCAACGGCGGTGGGGTGGTGGCGCGAAGAGCAGAGTCGGATTAGGATTAAGGTTTGCGGGAGCTGGAGATTGAGATAGGGATGTGGAAGGTGGAGCGTGAGGGGTTATTAGGGTTAGGGGTTGTGAGTGACAGAGACTGAGAGAGTCTCGAAGCTTTTGAAGTTTTAGGGTTAGTAGGATTCAGGGTTATTGGGTTTGGAGTTATTAGTTTTTTTTTAAAACCTTTTGGCCAGGCTTTTAAAGTGTGCCAAAAGAGTACCAGGATATGGCCACGTTTTGTAAGCGTGGCCGTAATGAAACCCTGTCACCACACTTTTAAAACGTCTTTGTTTCTCTCTATAGCCACGCTTTTGAAGCGTGGCAGAAAAAAACGTGGCCGTTTCTCTAATCAATTGCCACCCTTACAAAAGCATGGCCATTGATCCTTTTCGCCACGCTTTTGAAGCGTGGCAAAAAAAAGTGGCTAAATCTCTAATCTATCGCCACCCTCATAAAAGCGTGGCCATTGCCCACTTTTGGCCACGCTTTTGAAGCCTGGCAAGAAAAAAGCGTGGTCATAGGCCTTTTTTCTTGTAGTGGCACTAGATTAAATCTAGATTGTTCATATTTTTTTCTTAAAGGCTTGAATCCAGCATTAAAAATAAATTAGAACATTATTCATTACAAAAAAAGTCTATGGTCATAGTGAAAAACTGTGACCATAATTAATAAAAATGGTGATCATAGATCTATGATCATGGTTTTTTCACCATAGCTTATTATGGCGTGGCTATAGATCTATGGTCACGGTTTTTTATTTTTATCTATAGTCACACTTTTTATGATTATGGTTTAAGTGTTTAAATTCTGACACTTTAAGCCACGTTCTTTTACCGTATGGTCACGCGTAAAAACTGTGACCATAACTTGTTCCATGGTCACCTTTTGTAAAACTGTGACCATAGCCTAATCTATGGTCACGGTTTTAGTGTGACCATAACTTAACTGTGGTCACTCTATTTTAAAACCGTAACCATAGTTTACTTTATGGTCACCCCTATTTTATACCGTGATCATAGCTTAATCTATGGTCATAGTTTTAGTGTGACCATAGCTTACTCTATATTCACCTTTTTATAAAATACTGACCATAGCTTACTTTATAGTCACCCTTTTGTAAAACCGTGACCATAGCTTATTCTATGCTCACACATTTGTAAAACCGTGATCATAGCCTTATTTATGGTCAAGCTTATCTATAGTTATCCTACTTTAAAATCGTGACCATAGTTTACTCTATTTTATGAGATTTTTTAAAGCTTAATCATATTGCAAAATTATGATAATCACAAAATAAGTCTAAAAAAGACAAATTCAAAAAATCTAAATTATAAAATTTACATTATAAGTTAGATATATTTTTTTGTCTAAACAACACAAATCAAAATATATTATATTATATCTATTACATGTAATACCGGCTGGGAAAAGTCTCTTAAAAAATATAGAGAACATCAAAATATTACATTTAGATGCACCAATAACAGTATTTTAATCTGAGAAAGAGCATTCTCTAAGCCAATCCTGGTGGCCTTAATATATAGCACCCTTTCTGTAACACCCTCATTATCAGAATGTCACACTTCTGGCTGCGCCACTCTGATAGTAAGAAGTATTACGACGACTTTATATATTTAATAATATAATAGGAGTCTTTGACTTGAAACTGTACCGCTGATTCCTTTGAAAGAAAACCGGAAAAATTACTTTATCTTGAAGACAATCAAGCATATACCATTATACATAACTTATTACTCAAGTAACTTGTACATATTATAAACATACAACTCACACAACTCCTATCCCTCTTACAAAATTGTAATATTAATGGCGAGGGAAGAATAATAATAACTAAACTAATACATTCATATTGTATAAGCTAAACTCAACAACTCTTCATAAGTTTCTTCATCCGTTTCCTGAAAAGAGAAGTCTATAGGGGGGTGAGAACATCATGCTTGAAAGAGTTCTCAGTAGAGGATTTTTAAGAATTGTCGTAAGAAGATATTGTAATTAAAAACTATTTTCAAAACATAGCGATTATCAATTTATTATTCAAATCTAAAATTCATATTTTTCTTACAAAAATTCCATGTAAAATAACATTTTAACCAATACTTAGCACTAATCTAGTCAATCATGACCTCCGGCCCAAACATAATTAACCTTGGCCTCCGGCCCAAACATAATTAGCCACACTATCATCTAAGGCATCAATTCATTTACCAATACTCAATCTCAAAACAGAACCAAACACAGACACAAACAATACAAGGTAAACACATTTAAGGAGCAGTTACAACAAGTATCACAATTACCAGTTAATAACAGATAAATAATTAGGCACACCAAACAAATTCAAACTCAAACAAAACATGCAAATGCATATGATGCATGCCTGTCCTATGGCTGATGATATCATCTGTCGGTTATATAGCCAATCCGACACGTCCTGGTAGCTAACCATGGATAGAAACACCCATTGCGGAGCAAGTGGGTTTGAGCTACAACCCCCTTACTACTACCCGCTTAACCCAAAGCGAGTGGAAGAACCACTACTACCGCTACTACCCAGGCGGATGTTTAAAAGCTCAATATGGAGCAAGTGGAATGATCCACTACTGCTGCTACTATCCAGGCGTCACAATCACTAACCTGGAGCAAGCGGGATGAACCACAATCCTTGCTACTGCCCAGATATCTCAATCAAATTCAATTTCATTTTCACAATCATTCTCATTATCATTCAATTATTCAAAATCATACTCAAAAATCAATCTTCATTCTCACACTCATTCTCATAATACCTCATATTACTTTCTTCAATAATTCAGATTCAAAACATAATTCATTCTTTTCTAATTAAATCAAACTTCAAATGTAACTTTTTTCTTAATAACTCCAAAAAAATCAAATTATAAAATTCTTAAAAATTCAAATATTTCTAAATAACCATTTTAAACGAAGTCTCCAATTTTTATCAAAATTTGGACAACATCTCTAAAATTCGGACTATGCCACCTTTACAGGTCCCATCAAAACCACATTTTTCAATCCATTCCCAACTAGCTTCAAATATCAACTCCTTTCCAAAATCAAACCAAATTCCAGTTTTTAATCTTTTCTAAATCAAACATTTTTAAATTTAAACTAAATTCCAACATTAAACCTTTTCTAATAATTCAAGGAAAATTAATTCAACAATGACCAACTTCACAAACCAAAACAGCAAATCAGAATAACCAGCTTCCTCAAAAATTCAATAAAACAATCAAATAAATAATCATAGCCATCAAAACAGTCCAATTCAATTCATAAGACTTACGTGATTATAAAAATATATTTTTCATACTATTATCGACTTATAACAACTCTTGAAAGTAAAATGAAGTTAAGAAAACACCCCTACCTCAGCTCGTTGAAACTTGCAAAACCAAACTTGTCAAAGAAACCCTTTTCTCTCAACACGCACTCAGCGGCAGCCGCAATCACATCTCCACTACATCCGCAGCCACAACAGCAACTTAAAATCATCAGCATGCAATAACCGGGATTTGATCCTTAGGAAATAACGTCGCAAGAACCTTAGAAACGTATAACAAAATCAACGATTTAAGGAGTTTAGAGCAAAGATAACTTATTGTACCCAAAGGACCTAAGTACAATGCAGCCGCAGCTCCAATGGTTAACTCCGATGACGTCCCATCATTTTCCGGTGACCAGGCATGGCGGGCAGCCCCCAGCAACGGTTCAACAGTAGTAAGGGTGGCGGAGCTAGCCTTCCTTCTCAAATGCAACATCACCAGCGTCCACCACAGTCATTCTTTCCTTCTAGCTGACCCAACAGCGAAGGCAGCGACAACACAGCCGCAGTGGTGACAAACGGCAGCGGTGGTTCCCCCCAGCTCCACGGACGACAACAAAAGCAGCCCCAAGGTTCATTTTCTTCGTGCTTCTTCCTCTTTCCGCGAGCTTCCCCCTACGGTGGACTAGATGCAAGCAGAACAAGGCTGAATGGCGGCGGGTCTTCAACGGTGACCATGGTGGTGGTCCCGACAGCAAAATGTCACAGTAGTTGATGCGATGGCGAACGACTTCTCCTCAAATTCTCTTCTCTCTGTCTTAGGCTCGGTGATGGCGACAGTTGGGGGCGACGGAGCGTCGGCGATGCGTGTGGCAGTGCGGCTTCTCTTCCTCTCCTCTCGGATCTCCTCTCTTTCTCTCTGCTTGCAACACGACGGTGATGGCGTAGGAACGACAGCGGTTGGGCAAGCATGTAGGCATCAAAGCAGCGACACCCCTCCTCTGTCCCTCTCTTCCCTCTCAGTGTGGGTGGCGACGGCGCAACAGGGCAGATGAATAGTGGAATGGCAGTGGCTAGATTTGGTTAGGGTTAGTGGGTTAAATTTGGAAATTTTTGGGTAGTTTAGGTAATTTTATTAAAATTAGGGAGTAATAGAGTAATTAAAAATTCATCTTACTTCAATAATAATATATATAAAAGTACTATTTAATTATCAATTTCAAATAAAAATTCAATTATTAAAGATAATAAAAATCTATTTTTTATAATCATAAAATAAAGTCAAAAATCTAATTCTTCAACTTAAAGTATATAAAATTCTTATTATGATTCAATTACTAAATCTTTAAATCATAAATAAGAAATTGCTTAATTTATATTTAAAATCTCTTAAAAAAAATCTTAATTAAATATAATAAATCATAAATAAATTTATTATTTAATTTTTGAAAATCCAGGATCTTACACTCACTACAACAAATAAGAGTTTTCGCAACGGTCAAAAACTGTTGCCGTAGATCAAAAAACTGTTCCTAAAACTTTAAGCAACGCTTTGGCAACGATTTTTTACCTGTGGTATATGCGGCCGTTACCAATGCTCATAGGCAACGGTTTTTTACCTAAGACAACGATAACAAAAAAACCGTTGCCACAGTTACTGGCACAGACAACGGTTTTGAAGGAAAATTTTAAACAACGGTTTTGAACCGTTACTCGATAAGCAACGATTTAGAATCGTTCTTATTAATGATCCAATGGTTTAAAATCGTAACTGGATAGGCAACGGTTTTAAACTGTTATAGTTTTATTATTCACATAGCCAACAGTTTTAAAACCTTACTGTTGGTGTCATTTTTCGGCAACGGTTTTAATACCATTGCCATTTTATAGTCATCTAAGACAACGATTTTAATACCATTGCCATTATGTAATCATCTTTGACAACGGTTTTAACACCATTGTCTTTTGTAACTTTTAACAACGGTTTTCTTGTAATATATAATTCTTTATTTACAATAGTTTCTTGTGAATGAAATTAATTTCAATTTTTTAATTATTTAGTGTCAATAAATAATCTAAACTATTTGAATCAAGTCACTAAAGAAAAATAATTGAACATTTCCCATCAAATTTAACTTATAAAATATATGTGTACATTTCCAAATAGTTTCTAAAAGTAACAAGACTAATATTCTTACTTGAACATATTCCCAATAGCTTTTTTTTTAATCTTTAATCCCCTTCTAGTTTGTGTAAATTAATGGACAAAAATCTGAATTCCTTGCCACTGTGCCAAAAAATTTGCTCAAGTTGTTTACAGCTTTATCAGTAGGACCAATTGCCTCTCCTTCAATATCTAAAGTAATTTCTTCTCTATCTTCCAACTGTCTTGCATGAATCTTCAAGCATTGTGTAGGTCCTCGTGTTTTCTTCACTGTTGTCTCTATACAAAGAAACTTATTAAAATTACAATAATATATTCAAGGAGACTAAAACATTAATATTTTTAGCATTATATACCATCCCTCTTATTGATTTATATATATTTAATTGAATAAAAAATAGCTACATCAATTTAGCCAAGTGAATAAAATTCCATAATTTCATTATTGCTAATGATTTATTCCAACTGCGTATGAAAACTAGAAGTTGCTTCTAAAATTAAAGTCAAAGTGTAAAAAGAGTTATAGACCAAGACATAATTTTCTGTTTTCCTATTTAGATATTGTTCCTATTCAGACATAGAAAGGGTATTTGTCTTCATAAAAATAAATCTAGTTAAGCTGTAATATAATCAAATTAATATTTATAATTTCAATGGCAAAGACCAAGACAGAATTTTGTTTTACCTATTCAGATATTGTTCCTATTCAGACATACAAAGGGCATTTGTCTTCATAAAAATAAATCTAGTTAAGCTATAATATAATCAAATAAATATTTATAATTTCAAGGGAAAAGACCAAGAGAGAATTTTATTTTATTTGATCTCATTTCAGTGATAGATTTATCACTTGATAGAATATAAAAAATGACTAAAAAAAACACAACCTGCACCAATAATGGGCATAACACATTCAAACTAACCCTAACTTGACTCCTGATGCCAGGGCATCTTGGCTAGTTTCACAAGCCATTTTTAATTTATTTTAGAGTAGTTTCATGCATTTCTTAGGCAATAAGTAAGTATTTAGATGAGAAATTCATGCTTGTCTTAATTCAATCAAACATTGTTAATTTTGTGTATTTTCATGAGATTTATGCCATAATTACGTGTGTACTAAGAATGAGGCAAATTCTTGTGACTATAGCAAAGCTTTGATGTATTTGTTTGGTTGATGATAGGTGGAAAGGAAGCTAAGAAAAGGAAAGGCAAAGAGGCAACAAGAAGGCCATGAAAGGAGGCAAAGGGAAGCAACGTTGGAGCCAAAGTTGGTGCTCCAACGTTGCTAGAAACGTCACTCCCCACAGCCTGAAGGGGTATACTTCCAACAAGAATAACTTGAGTTACAGAGCTCCAAATGAGGTGATTCCAAAGGCATTGGAAAGTAGGAATCAAGAGCTTTCCAAGAATATATGGCACTACATGGTAGACACTAAAATTAAAGGAGAAAACTGCCCCGAAAAGTGCATAAACGAACATGCTACCAACCTGTAGTAAGGCCAGCTGACCTCTGCACCTTCGATGGAGTATAACTCGAGCTGTGGAGCTCCAAATGATGCGCTTCCAATGGCATTGAAAATTAGACATTCAGGGCTTTCCAAAAATAAATAATAGTATGGGATGGACAACACGTTTGAGCTTCCGAATCTGGCAATGTTTCTAATGTTGGCGCAAACGTTGGAGGTCCAACGTTGTCTCCAACGTTGCACTCCGATGTCAGCGACCCTGTCCCCTTCAAAGGAGCATAACTTGAGTTGCAAATGTCCAATTGAGGTGATTCCAGTTGGGTTAGAAAGCTGACATTCACAGCTTTCCAACCATATATAATAGTCGATAGTGGACATGAAATTTGCAACGTTGACAAGAGGACAAAGTGACGTCACAAGGCCTGATTTGCAACATTTAGTTTGGAACTTGAAAAATTGGCATCCACGCACACGCGTAGGTGACGCGCACACGTGGATATGCGAACGTTGGAGGTCCAACATTACTTCAAACGTTAGCCTCCAACGTCCATGATAAAATTTCAGAAATGGGAGTTGAGAATTTTGAATCGATGCGTACGCGCGGATGAAAAAAATGCCAATGTGCGCATAAGCGTGCAGTACGCGTGTGCGTGAAAACGCCAACGCTGGAGGGAACGTTGGAGGTCCAACATTGAGGCCAACGTCCCATGCTTTGTTTTTAAACTGTAAAATGAAAATCTTGCATCCACGCGCACGCGTGAAGTACGCGTACGCGTGGATGAGCATTTTTGACTCTTTTGTGCGGAAGCGCATGGTACGCGTACGCGTGGGTTAACTGACGTTGGCCCTCCAATGTTGAGTCAAACGCCAATGACAGCAACAGAACTGATTTTCTCAATGTAGCGTTTGATTCAACGTTTGCCCTCAAACGTTACCACCAACGTTAAGGCCAATTTCAGTTATAAAATAGCACCCTACAAGTTATGAATGTTTAGCCATGGTCAATGTTAGCTAGAGTGATTCCTCATTGCTTCAATCAAGGCCAAGGCGCACATCCAAATACTTGATCCAATTGAAGATGAGAAGATGTTTATAAATAGAAGAATTGTTGAAAATTGAAGGAGCTCTCAGAAGGCCCTGAAGGGGCTCTGGGGGTTCATTCCCTGATTTCATTTTCTGCAAATTTTCTTTTAGTTTCTGTTTTCTGCACTTTCCCCTTTTTAGTTTTATGTACTTTCTTTTCTTTTACTTTCTAGCTAGGCTTTATTTTCCTGCATTCTTCTTTGTAAATTGAATTGAGCTATGAACAACTAACCCCTTTCATTGGGTTAGGGAGCTCTGTGTAATTCAATGGATCAATATTAATTTTCATTCATCTTCTTCTTTCTTTTCTGTTGATTTTGCTAGAAAACTTTCGTTCTTCATCCAATTGGATAGTTATCTTGGGAAAGAAGCTATTCATAATTGGATCTCCTCGGAACCTTGGAAGAGGAATGAGGAGATCATGCTAGAAATGCTTTCTCACATTGGATTAGATTGGGGTTTGGATGGATATAGTGACATGTAATCCTACCAACACTTTAATCTATGAATTTGTGTGGTATAATCAGTGACCAAACTTCATCTCTTCCCACGAGTACTTAAATCAAGGAATTGGGTAATTGTTCATGCTTAGAGAGATTGGTGAACCAAGGAATTGGGATCCAATCAATTAAGATTGCCAAGGAGATCAATGAATGCATTGATTGCGGAAGAGATGAAAATAAATTTGATTCAGAGAATTATACATCTCCTAAACCCAATGATTCCCCCATCTCTGATCTACCCATTCTATTTACTTTCTACTCTTTAATTTCATTCTAATCCCCCATTCCCATTTAATTTCTTGTAATTTAAGCTTCTGCACTTTAATTCCCTGCAATTTAATTATCTGTTCCTTTAATTTCCTGCAATTTAAGTTTCCAGCCAATTTACTTTTCTGCAAATCTCAATTCAATTTCTGATTTCGCTCGACTAGACAATTCATCAATTATAATTGATCGATCTACCAATCCCTGTGGGATTCGACCTCACTCTTTTGTGAGTTTTTACTTGACGACAATCTGGTGCACTTGCCGGAAGGAAAATTTGTTGAGAGGCAAGTTTTCGCGCATCAACTCCTCTAATCCTTGACTCTATTTACAATGCAAAGTCAACTAGCAGATCATTTCACAGTAGTCAATTTAAAGAGAAATGAAGTGATAAAATGTTTTCAAGGAGACCAAAAATTTACCTTTCAAAGTATTGTCTATGTCCTTAGTATCAGTTGGATTAATATAATCCTTGTCCTGCTCCTCTATATTATCTCCTTCATTCTCATCCAATTGCTCTTTACCATCAGGTTCTTGGTAAGTTTAAGAAATGTATCAATCGACATTGAAGCAAATTGACGTATTTTTCCCTTCTTAGTTGGCCTTTTTTGCAAGCTGCCACACTCTTCAACATCATCTACAATTGTGGTCTCTTTTCTCTTCAAATCTTGACTCATTCTAGAATCTAATTCTCTAGTATTCTTGTGAGTCATAGCAGTAGATTTAGAAGGAATTTCTTTTTGACACTAGTTACCACGTAACCAAAACACTTTTTTGATTTATGACATCCAAAAATTAACAACAAAATCAAACTTATTTGCATTGAACAGTTCAAAAAGACTCAAAATAATAGCACATGAGTAAAACTAATCTACCATATACAAATCTTCATAATTGTGGTAATATTTTTTCTATTTTAAATCAATGACCAAAACAGAGCAATGACCAAAATCAATATTAAAAACAACACAAAATCAGAACAGCATTTTCAGATAACCAATTACCAAATCAAAATCAGAATAGCACTATACCAAATCAATATTAAAATCAAAATAAAATCAAATTAGCATTTCCAGAGAACTAATTTCTAAATCAAAATCACACAGCATTATACTAAATTAATATAAAATTAAGTTTAAAATCAAAGCAAAACCAGAATAATATTTTCAGAGAACTAATTACCAAATAAAAATCATAACAGTATTATAACAAATTAATATTAAAATTAAAACAAAATCAGAGCAGCATTGACAGAGAACCATTACCCATTTTGTGTCTATAGAGATTATGCAAAAAGCTAGCAAATCATAGAATTCCTAGCTGCTTTAAGTATATGGCATTATATATTCAACTTCTGAGGTGAACTATTACAATAATATACATGAAGCAAAACATCAAACAGATGGAGTGCAACATTGTATTATTTATATATTTTTATATGTATCTTTTAATTTGTATAATTATTCAAATAATATTAGAAAATTATTGTTTGATAAACAATTATTGTAATGGTTATAAAATCATTCTTTAAAATAGTCAAAGAGAACGGTTTTATTTTGTTACTATAATGTAATGAAAAATTGAACTTTATCAGCAACACTGTAAAAACTGTTGTCTAAAACCATCTAATAGTACGGTTTTAAAGTGTAGCATTTTGGCAACGGTTTTTAGGTGTTTCTTTTGTACAATTATTTAAACAACAATAAAAGACCGTTGATTAAAAATAAATCATAGTAACGGTTATAAAACCGTTCTTTAAAATAGTCAAAGAGAACGGTTTTAATTTGTTGCTATAAAATAATAAAAAAATTGAATTCAACAATAACACTAAAAAAAATCATTGTCTAAAACTATCTTAGAGAACGGTTTTAAGGCGTTGCAAAATTTGGTGTCGCTAAAACCCATATTTGTTGTAGTGACTTTCTCTTTGAAACAAGACATGCCTCTAATGAATTACACTGGTGTGGAAAGAACCCATCTTATAATCTCCCCCACAATAAGCATATTGAAAATCTTTGAATGACTACATATATAAATACAAAACATCAAAATAACTAACCTGAATAACTAGTTTCTGTATTTACAATAGTCATAATACCCAGAAACTTAGCAATCTTGGTCAAATCTACAAATCATAAAAACTAAAATTCTAAAAGAAAACAACCAAAGAAACAAAAAAGACAAATTCGTTCAAAATAATAATTCAATAAAATAGATGTGCTGCGCATGACACAAATGAAGTTGAGCAAGTCATAAGCAAACAACCATTAAATAATCAAATAAAAAAAATGACTACCACTAAATGTAGAAATAAAGAGTTCCTAATCTGCATGAAATTGACACAAGACAAACCATTAACAAGATACTCAGAAAACACATATGATAATTACAGAGTTCAAAGATGGTTGGCTTTAAACAAATGTTATAAGAAACCAATCAACTTCAACATGCACGTACCGCAGATTTATTTTCTTTTGCTACTATATATATTTAACTAATACATTCAAATCATAAGTAGTCACAAAAATAACTTGGATAATGAGTATCTAGTAGTCATTTCAGAAATTTTGAGTAATGATTGAATAAATGCATAGACAGAAAAAAGATAAGCATTCAAGATATTTACAAATCAAAACCGTGAAGACCTTACCCCCAATTTCTTCTAACAAGGAAGAAATCAAAACCTAGAATTAAAAAAATAGGAATAATAACAATTAACAAATACAAAACAAGATATTCCAAAATATTTAGATTTTAGTTTTCAACTTGGCTTTCAGCTTCCTCAATTCCTCCCCTTGATGCTTAAGGAATAAAAATATGATAATAAATGATCAATATACAATACAAAAGGCATATTTAAAAATGATTTCAGTCGCATTAACCTAAATGTAATATCTAATATAATCTTGACCATGCTTTGTCTACTCTTTCTTGTAGTAAGCTCCATTCCATAGTCATATATATATATTGGTAGAAAAATATAAAGTCAATAAAATTTTCTAATCAAATCTAGTATATATAGTAGCTAATTTCATATAACTCCTTGGTTGCCACGTATTTGGTGGGTTACTTTCTTCCACGGTCATAATATAATAATATATAATGCTATTGTATACAACAAAAAATACATAACTTATCAATTAGATTGCCTGACTAAAGGAAAATTAACGCTCTAAATCCATCCGTTGAAACACAAAAAATTAAAATTGTCATAAGTTTTGTAAAATCCGAGAGATTAGTAAATAATTAATAAATAAATTAGTTATTAATTAGAAAAATTAAAAAATATAATTCTATAGTTTAATGTGGTAGAATTAATTAAAATATGAATTTAGACACTAATTTTAATGAATTTGGCCCAAAATTGAACCGAAGGGACCGAACCGAAGAAGCCGGGCCCATATTGGGCCCAAGGCCCAATCCAATAGCTAATTAAAGAAGGGCACAGCCCTTCCTTCCCCAGCCAAACACCACACACGCTGAAATTGATTTGGGGGAAGAGAAGCACACTTCCAAAACGTAAACCTTCACTTGATAATCAAATTGCCATAACTTTTCACTCCGAACTTTGATTGTTATACTGTTTGCACCCACGCGACCGCAGCATCGAGCTCTACAAATCTTAGTACATTATAAGGTATGAAAATCACTTCTGTATTTCAGTTTCTTCCTCCCTAAATTTCGAATTTAATGAACAATTATGTTGAAAATTATTCACTTTCGGTGTTTAGGTTCGAATAAGCTTGCAGGTTTTGTTGGGTGTGGCTCACTTGAGCTGTGGGCAAGGTAAGAACCCTAACTCTCTTGTGAAATTATTGAGATTTTGAGTTTAGATATTAATTATAGTGATATATGTAGTTTAGATTGAATGTTGTTGGTAAGAAAATCAATTAGAGGTCAAAATTTGTGATATTAGAGCTTAATTAAGGTCTTGGAAGTTTGGAGTGGGTTTTTGGTGCTAGAAAATCTGTTTGGGAGATGTTGAGGCTTGAAAGTTTGAGGAAAAAGTGAATTGGAAGTGTTCTAGGTTTGATCGGGCAATCGGCCAAGATATAGTTTCGGTTTCTCGTATCTAAAATGTAATGTAATGTAAATACTTAGGCTAGTGACCCTAGGATAGGAATTGAATTTGTGATGTTGTGGATTGGTTGAATGGATTGTATTGGTTATGTGGTTATTGGTTTTGGAGGGTGTAATTGATGTCCTTGTTGATGATGCATGTGATTTGTATATGATAATGATTAATATGTATAAAGATTGATTTTGAAGTTGATGTACTTGATATGGATATTTGATGATGTATATTGAACATTTTGGAATTTGAAGTATAGGATTTGGAATTTGATAAAAATGAAAAATTGGTTGGATGATGAATGTGTTTTGTATATTGTTGAATTTGAAATATTGAGTTGAGATTTATGAAAGATGCTGAATTGGTAAGGGTTTGGGTTGATTTTAAAAGGGGTTGAAATTGGTATGTTTTGAAAACGGAGGTTTTGTAAAGTTTTACAAAAACTATGATTTTGACCAATTTTGGCAGAGCATAACTTGGTCTCTGGACCTCCGTTTTGTATTAAACTTGTTTAGAAAGAAAATTTGGTCTGAGATGTTTACGCCTTTTAAAGAATGGAGAAAAAATATTTTAAAATGAGGAAGTTATACTCGATCAAAGTTTGGTGTACAAAGTTGAAAATTCTGGACTTAGCAGCTTTTTGAAACTTCTGCTATACATGCGTACGCAAACCCCCATCATACGCGGCTTTTGGTTTCTGTTTGGTGCGCACGTACACAAGCAGGTGCTGCGTACGCATCATAGGCCAAATGGGATACTCGCGTACACGGGTACATGACTGCGTACGTGGACGTTCGTCTCTGTCCAACATACTTGCATACGCGGACAAGAGATGCGTACGCATCTTGGGAAAAACTGCGTTCCCACGTACGCTGAGTTCTGTTTTCTTCCAAATTTTGATTTTTGATTTCGAAGGCATTTCTCCATTCAAAAACCTTTTTTACTCTTGTTTAAAGCCTGGTAGGTAGAATTTGGGTAGTGAAGTATAATTAGGGTTGTGAGGAGGGTAACTTGTTGATGAAGAAAGAGGTAAAATAAATGATGAGTGATTGAATGTAAATGAACGTGAATGAAGAATTATTACTGAAATATGAGTGATGATTAAAAGATTATGATTAATTGAGGAAGCGTGAAAATGTGGCAAGTATGCCAGAGATGCATATATGAGTAATAAATGAATGTGGTAAATGAGTCATGATGGAAAATATTAGATGTGAGTATGCTTGTATTTTCTCTCTGGTTGTAAGGGTGACAGGGCACCGATACCCTCTAATGGTGACAGGACACAGATACCCTCTAATGGTGATAGGACACAGATACCCTATAATGGTGACAGGGCACATATACCCTCTAATGATGATAGGGCACGAATTCCCTCTAATAGTATTAACATATAATAGAGAGACTGTGCCCGGGTTAGCTACCGGACATATCGGGTTGGCTTGATAACCGACAGATGAGACTCATCAGCCAATAGAACAAGCATGCATCATATGCATCTACATGTTGTTTGGTGTATTTTGTTTGGAATGCCTAATTGATTGCATAACTACTTGATACTTGTTTATCTGTTGTATATGCTTTCTACCTGTGATTTCCTTGTATGTAATAAATGTGTTTGTAACAACTGATTTTCGGTGGTGGTTGGAAAGTTCGGAAGAGCTGGATTGGGAAGTATTAGATAGTCTGAAGACCTTTAGCTAGTGGCCTATTTTATTCTATGGTTTAGTTATGTTTATAAGATTTAATTATATGTCGGAAGTTCTAGGATTGCCTTCGGTTTTCCCAGGACATTATATGTTAGATATGTGGGCACTGTTACCATGTTGAGAACCTCCGGTTCTCACCCCATGCATATTTTATGGTTTTTAGATGCAGGACGTGAGGCACCTCGCTAAGGCAAGCTGGAATCTTCTGATAGCGAAGATCTTTGTGCTTTTGGGGCTTATTTTGGTTATATGTATATATGTAGCTACTTATTATCTCCACTATTAGGTATATGATGTATTAACTTCCTCTTAGAGGTTATTTTAGAGAAACAGGTTATGTAACTCTGTATTTTGGGTTCTTTTGGGTTCTCTTATATATGTATATGTACTTATTTTCTCTGGCCGGTGATGCGGGCAGAAGTTAGACCAATTAAGAGATGATAATATAATAGAACAGTGTTGCGAGTATAGCTCTTAACCAGCAAAAATTTGCCTCATCAATTTAGAAAGGTTGTCACAAAAAGTTTTAAATAAAAATACTAGGAGTATGAGTCCCAGGTCGTCTCCCAACGAGTTGCTAGAAAGGGTGCTAATTTATTAATCAGGAGTTTTCTGAGAGTTTTGAGAGTTGATTAACAGAAAATAAACAATTGTAATTTAGTGCAATGAAAATTAAAAGGAATTTATATTATTCAGAATAAAAAGCCTTGACTGGGGGAATGATTAATTGGAAGTTCTGTCCTTGTTGGAATCCTCTCAAGTGTAGTATAAAGAGGTTGTTATTTTCACTTAGTTAACCCTTACTAAATAAAGGAAAGTCAAGTGATTGAGCTAACTCTTATTCGCAAATCCTAGTCCTCTCCCTTGGGAAGGTCTAGCGTTAGTAAATACAGAACTAGCCAACAACTTCCAATTTAACTAACCACTTGAGCATTCCAACTCAAGTGTCTCCTCTTAATCAACCCCCATGTCAAGTAGGGAATCAACTCTATTGACATGGATACCATCTTCGTTATTGAGAGTTTGGAATAGAAAAGAGACATAATGATTTAAATAAAATAGAGATTAAAAATTAATTAAAAGTAAAAGTAATCCTTTGCATTAACAATCCATGAAAATAATCCAATTACCACTTTAAACAAGAATTAAGAATATGGAATAAATAAAAAAGTAAGTAAGGAAACAAACTAGAATAGTATCTTCAACGGAGGTGATGACTCTTCAATATCCAAAAGCAAAAGCAATAAACTATGAATGTAAACAAAACCTAGAGGAAGAGTAGTTTCTCTCTAGAATCAGATATAAAAACCTAAAAACTATCCTAATGAGAATATCTGAGTGTGTCTTGAGTCTCTGCATGTTCCCTGGCTTTATTCTGTGTTTCTGGGCCGAAAACTGGGTCAAAACACGGCCCAAAATCACCCCCAGCGTTTTCTGTTAATTCTGTAGATCACGCAGGTCACGCGTACGCGTCAGTCACGCATTCGCATCATTTGGCAAATTTTCTTGTCACGCGTATGCGTTGTCCACGCGTGCGCATCTTTTTTGCAGACTTCAATCCGCGCGTAAGCGTCAGGCACGCGCACGCGTCACTGTAATTTTCTCCATTTTGCGCACACGCGTGAGCCATGCGTGCGCATCGATGCTCGCTGGTCATCTCCTTAGTTTCTTGTGTTCTTTCCATCTTCGCAAGCTTCCTCTCCAACTTCTAAGCCATTCCTGTCCTATAAAGCCTGAAACACTTAACACACGGATCACGACATCGAATGGTATAAAGGAGAATTAAAATATACTAATTAAATATCTCTAGGAAGCAAGTTTTCAATCATAAAACAATACTAGTAAGGGATTGTAAAAGCATGCAAATCATATGAATAAGTGGGTGAAGACTTGATAAAAACCACTCAATTAAACACAAGATAAACCATAAAATAGTGGTTTATCAGCCGGTTTAGCCTTTGCGAGCCAAGTCTTGAGCTTTGATATTTGTACCTTGGAACTCTCTTTTGTTTATATCCATGTTAGCTTACTTTTACATTGCTTCGTTTACTTTATCGCTTCGTGAGTGGTATACTTTTTGATTTTAACGATTTTGCTTTACCCTTTCTTTCAAGGCTCCTAGTTATAAATATTTTTCACTATATTATATATTTTACTTTTAGAGGTCCTAATACCTCACCACCTCTGTCTTATGACTTAAGCATAAGGCTCTGTGTGGTAGGGTGTTACAAGTTCAAATAACAAAAAATCTAAAATATTGTCACAAGTCCCAACCTCCATTCTTCTCTTACCATAATATATATTGACATCAACATTATATTCCCTTTAAATGGGTTCCTTATTATTTCTCTATTACTGTTTCTCTACACACATTATACTAATCTTGTTTCTACTTTGCTCGGGTATGTTCTTTCGTTCTTTTCCTTTTTACTTGATCTTATATATGCATAAAATAAGATTGTGAATGATGAGCTCCATACTTAGGCTTGATTCTAGATAAGAATGCATTTTTTCTTTCTCAATTTCTACCAAAAAGTGAGAACAAATTAAAGCGATGCAAGCCATAAGAAGATGACACATTTATTAGATTCTAAATTTAATAATTAAGTAGTTGCAACTAATAACAACAAAGAGAACACAAGATTACAACTTTAAAAATAGTTAGAAAAATAATTTCTTTTTTTTAAACATTCTTCAATAGAATCATTTAATTTAACTATTAACAAAATTAGCAAGACAGAATAAGACAATATTAACAAAATTTCTAAACCCAGCAAGGCAACAAATCAGAAACAAATTGAACAAGCAGAATTGTTCCATCTTCAAAAAAATCATTCAATTTAACTATTAACAAAATTCCTAAACCCAGCGAGGCAGCGACTCAGAAATAAATTGAAGCAATAGCAGGAGAGGGCTCGGGATGCTGTTGCTTGGCGAGGAGAGGTTGCTCGGTGACCGCTGCTACGACAAAACTTCAGAATACAAATACCCTAAAATCAAAAGCAAGATACATTATGGTTCCTTCAAAAATATCACATATCATTATAAACCACATATAAGTTATTGGAACATATTTAAAAACCACATACAATATCTTGATCTAGCTTATTAGGTAGGATATATGAATCTGGATATACTCTCTTGATTTTTGGAAACTAATTAATTAAGACCATATAAGAATGTTTATAATTTTAAATTATATATATATATATATGTGAGTAATAATTCAAGGTAGAGATAGTGTTAAATTATACTCAGTTATGCTTACAATAAAAGAATAGCCATCATCAATCAATTCAGCAAATCAGAAACCTTATAATAAAACAGGAAGAATAATAAACACATCATCTAAATTAAGAACAAATAAAAAAATACAAGTAGTAATTTAAAGTTCCAATAATACTAAATTACTAATCAGAATAAGTAAAAAAAAAGTAACAAATCAGAAAAAAATACTAAACAAAACATTAATCAACATCTCTAATATTGGGAAGTTCTGATAACCAAAATAACACTCCTAATTAAAAGTTCTAATAATCAAAATCAACACTCACACTCCTAATCAGAAGTTCTTGTAATAAGAATCCTTATTCCTTAATCAGAATACTAATTAATTATAATAATTAATTATTTACCTGAGAAGAGAAGAAGAACACGACTGGAGAAGAAAGCAGAAAAGAGGTGGTGGGGTCGAGAAGAAGAAGATGACTGAGCTGAGCAGAGAAGCGCCAGTCATCACCGAAAAGTAGGGTGGCACTGTTAGTCGTTAGTCATCAATCGTCAATCGTCACCGTCGTCAGTCGAATGAAGAGCTTTTCCGTAGGGCAAGGTGACTTTGAGGCTGGTGAGTGGTGACAGATGCTGGTGAGAGACAGAGATATGGCTGAGAAAGAAACGGTGGGGTCGTGTGTGAGGGAAGGAGGGTGCATGGCTAGGATAGAAGATAGGGTCACTGGGAGAAAGAGTTAAGCTCAATGGGTTGGGGTTAGGAAGAATGGGGTTATCTTCTTTTCTTCTTAAGTGCAGAGCAAGGAAATGGGAAATTATGGGGAGGGGGGAAATTGGAGGTAACGACGCCGTTTAGGGAAGGGAGGGATGGGTTTTGAAAAAAATTGAAAAATCGTGACCATATGTACTCTAGGGTAACCTTTTTTTTTTGAAAAACTGTGACTATAGACTCTTTTAGGTCACTCCAAAAATCGTGATCATAGATATCTTTATATTACTCTCCAAAATTGTGACCATAGACCTAAAACCGTGACCATAGACCTTTTAGGTCATATTTTTTTGAAAAACCGTGACCATAAATCTCTTTTAGGTCACCCGTTTTTTTGAAAAACTGTGACTTTAGACCCTTTTTGGTCACTCATAAAACTGTGATCATAGACCCCTTTAGGTCATCCCAAAACCGTGACCATAGGTATTTTATGGTCACCCTTTTTTAAAAAACGTGACGATAGCTTTTTTTTTTGTGTCATGGTAAAAAAATGTGACCATAGACCTTCTACGATCACGATTTTTTGCCAATTTTTTATTGTGACAAAAAAAATCATAGCCATAAACTCAAAATATTATAATAATTAATGTAGTACCTTTATTTGCTGCTGCGAGTATTTCTGCTGACATAATCAAATATAATGCTTTCTATTTTACTTTTGCATTATTTATCAAATTTGATTAAAATATAATACTTTTATTCCCGCGGAATTTAGCAACATAATGTCTAATCAAATTTGGCTTAGCGATATAATGCTCTTTAGTATAATAGTTTATTCTAGCTAGCTAGTAATATAATGCTCTTTTATCATAATTTAGCAATATAAAGAAAACAAATAGAGTAAACATAAGCGATTATTAGCATACTAGAAGCAAACACATTCAACACAAGGATAAAGCATATAAAGAAACCATGGAGTCAGATGTGCACATTCAATGAAATTGTAAGACCCTACTACATAGTGTTTTACGCTTAAGTCGTAGAACAGAGGTAGTGTGGTATTACAGACCTCTAAACAGTAAAGATATACATATAATACTGAAAGAAATAATATACTAGGAGCCTTGAAACAAAACAGGTAAACAAAAATCGCAAAATAAAAAGCGCAACGCTCAAGGAATAGGATTACTTGCGTGCTAAGAAACCTAATAGGAACATGATAAAGATAAGCAGAAGAATAAAGGAAAGCCAAGGTAATAGCATAACTAGCCCCTGACTCAGCCTGCGAAGCTAAGGCTGGCAGGAGGATATATATATATATATATATATATACATAGTTATAAGAACCGAACCGGTGATCAAACCGGTCAGATTACTGGTTCACTGGTTTACTGGTTCTACCGATAAATCACTGGTTGAACCGGTAAAACCGGTTTCACGTAACTAGAAAATATAATAGCAAAGGTATAAAACAACAGCTATTACAAAATACAAATTTACATCAATTGTTCAATGTTGGGAGCATAACCTATTTCCAACAGTTCAATTCAAAGGGTTCCTGTTAGACAAGACAAAAGCAACCATATATGCATTCACTAAAATCTGTTTTGGACATAAAATCAGTTTTGTCAACATGTTTTCAAGCCTAAATCTGCCGAATGATTTAAATTATGAGCAAGATTGGTACCTAACAAAGACAAACAACCATGAGAAATTGATGAATGGATAACAAGCACTTTACTCACAAGTAAAATGGTTGCATTCAACTTGAAAACAACCATTTAATTCAACACACATTTAAAAGCAACACCATAGTAGTTCAACAGCAAATAATTCGACAAAAAGACTCAGAGTCACTACACTAAACAGATGCACAATGGCATAATAGTTCAACAACAAATAACTCCGACAAAAATTGCTAGAAAATCCAGCAATCCTTCTTCTAAAGCAAACAAGCATAATGACATAATCAAAAATTAATAAAAAATCCAGCAATTCGAGAGAGGAGGCAGTGGACGGAGAGGATGCGCCGACGGAGCAAGGAGCCGTGGAGGATGGTGTTTCTGATGGTGTATTGGCTGAAGACATTCTAAAACAATATAGGAGAGCAATGGTATAAAACAGGTATTACAAAAACAATGTTACATAATCCATATTTCCATATTTCCATATTTTCATATCCAGCAATATAAATTCACAGCAATGTTACATCAATAAAAACAAACATAACGACTACGAATCTGAAAAAAAAAAATCTAACAATCTGCCATCAACTAGTTCAACAATATAACAAGTTATAACTCAACAATATATACATAATCAACAATCTGCCATTAACCTATCAGTTATTCACTCCCTTAATCAAATTAAAATCCAACTAAATAACTAAAAAAAACAGAGAACAGATTTCATAGTTTGGAGACCAACCTAGATGAGGCAGATTCTAGCGACGGAGAGGCAGCACCGCAGCAGCGATGGAGAGGTGGCACCGCAGCAGTGACGCAGGAGACGCGACGACAACGACGAGAGACGCGGAGCCACGAACTCGACGTACTCGGACACACTGTGAAGCCAGCGAGATGAAGCAGAGGAAGAGAGTCTTCGAGACTGAGAGAGACTGCGAGGAAGAGTGTTGGTGTGACGAGGGGAGAAAGAAGACGACAGGCCGACGGTGAGGTGAGGTGAGGTGTGGTGATCAACTATGTATGGTGTGATGAGAAGCTGAGGAAGACTTGAAGGACTGCTGTTTTGGCTTTTGGGGATTTAGGGTTAGGGGGAAGGGGGCAAGGGGGTATACGAGAGAGTGAGAGACATTCGTTTTGAAAACGAAAAAAAAAAAGGTTTTCCAAACCGGCTGGTTATACAAAAACCGCCGGTTCTTCGGTTTTTATCAAAACCAGACGGTTCAAACCGGTTTTATCCGGTTCTATTCCTTATCCGGTCAGAATGACTAACTGGACCGACCAGATAACCGGTTCACCGATTTTCCGGTCAAACCGGCCGGTTTGGTCCGGTTCTTACAACTATATATATATATATATATATATATATATATATATATATATATATATATATATATATATATATATATATCATGTTCCTATTGTGTTTATGTGCTATTAGGATATCTAACTGATATATGTGGCATAAACGTTCATGAGCATGCATTTGGGAGTTAAAGCACTGAACTTGAGATATTGAGACTGATCAACTTGATATCACTTGTTTGGTGTGTATAGGGACCAGATGTCTACTCGCGGACGCGGACGCGGGTGAGGTAGAGGCCGAATAGGCAATGCTATGCCTGAAGCATCAGGAAATACTCCTATCCCTATAGACTTCATGGATGCATTAGGCAATATGGCAGCAGCAATGCAAGCGACAGCTCAAGCCCTGGGAAATCAAATTAATAATGGAAATAATGGCAATAATGATGAGAATGGTCCTATGTCACTGCATTCCTTCCTGAAGGTTCACCCTCCAACTTTCAGAGGGACCTCGAATCCTACCGATGCCGATAACTGGATACAGGCCGTTGAGTGGGCGTTACAGGCTCAGCAGGTTCCTGATGAACAGTGGATTGAGTTTGGAACCTACCAGTTGCATGGTGAAGCTCAGCACTGGTGGTAGGGCATGAGGTGCATTTTGCAGCCTGATGGGATTGTGATCTCTTGGAAGTTGTTCCGAGAGGAATTCTATAAGAAATATTTTCCCACCTCAGTTAGAAATGCTAGAGAACTCGAACTGCTTCAGCTTAAACAGGGACAGATGACCACCACTGAGTATACCAGTAAGTTTGAGGAATTGTGTCACTTCTCACGCATCTGTCAGGGAGCTTCTGAGGACTTTACTGAGTGGAAGTGTATAAAGTATGAAGGAGGCCTTAGGAGTGACATTCAGAGTTTTGTGGCACCTATGCAGATTCGGGTATTTTCTGAGCTGGTGAATAGGAGTAGGGTGGCGGAAGATTGTGTCAGAAGGGCTGCAGCAAAAAAGGGAATCTGAGGATGCCATTTCAGAGGACCACAGGGAGGAATTTTGCACCTAGGAGCCGACAGTTCAAGCGTGGTAGCTTTGTCCCTCAAAACAATCAGGGGCAAGGCAACTCTAGGAGGCCTAATACTAGTGCCAATCAGGGAAAGAGACAAGAAAAGCAGCCACAGCAGGATATGAGTTGCCACATATGTGGTTCAGAACCATGCAGGTTTGGGACTGGAGTTTGTTACTCATGTGGGTAGCCCGGACACTTGGGTAGTAGTTTTCCAGAGAAGAAGAGGTATGAGACAGGCAGAGTGCAGCAACCAGGAAGGGTATACGCTACTTCTTCAATAGGCGCTGAGGGGTTAGAGGCATTGATCAGAGGTAACTGTGAAATGGCAGGTAAAACTTTGAATGCTTTATTTGATTCTGGAGCTTCACATACTTTTATTGCATTTGAGAAGGCTGATGAGCTAGGATTGAAAATAGTAGTACTGGAGTATGATTTAAAGGTATATAATGCTACCACGAGGCTATGGTGACTAGATTACGGTGCCCCCAAGTTCCTTTTTGAATACAAGGGCGTGATTTCGTGCATAACTTAATTTGTTTACCGATGACTGGTCTTGATCTCATTCTGGGATTGGACTGGTTATCCAAGAACTGCGTTTTACTGGATTGCTCTGCGAAAATAGTGTATTTCATGCCTGAAGGCACTGAAGGGCCGGTTGTAGTGAATAACTACTACCTGAATTCCATGACGGTGAACTGTTCTGGGGCTGAATGTTAGGGGATATTGTTGTTAGCTGCGGGTGTTTTGGGTGATGATCAGAACTTGGAGCAAATCCTGGTTGTGTGAGTTTTCGGAGGTGTTCCCTAATGATATTGATGAATTTCCCCCAAAACGGGAAGTTGAGTTTGCTATTGATTTAGAACCTAGGGCTGGACAAATCTCGAGTGCTCTATACAGGATGTCGCCTCTAGAAATGGCCGAATTGAAGTCTCAACTGGAGGATCTGTTGGTTAAGAAGTTTATCCGACCAAGTGTATCTCCGTGGGGTGCGCTAGTATTACTGGTGAAGAAGAAAGATGGAACCATGCACTTATGTGTTGACTATAGGCAGCTGAATAAGATTACAGTGAAGAATAAATACCCGTTGCCGACGATTGATGACCTGATGGACCAATTACAGGGAGCCGGCGTGTTCTCTAAGATTGATCTGCAATCTGGATACCATCAGATAAGGGTCAGAGATGAGGATATCTCTAAAACTGCCTTTAGAATGCGATATGACCACTATGAATATACTGTGTTGTCTTTCGGACTAACTAATGCTCCGGCGATCTTCATGGATTACATTAACAGAATTTTCCATCCATACCTGGATAAGTTTGTTGTTGTGTTTATTGACGAAATTCTTATCTATTCTAAGACCGAGGATGAGCATGCAGAGCACTTGCGAACCGTGCTACAAATTCTGAAGGACAGGAAGTTGTATGCCAAGCTATCCAAGTGTGAGTTCTGGAAGTCTGGGGTGAAATTTCTTGGTCATGTGGTAAGTAAACAAGGAATAACAGTGGATCCTGCTAAGGTTGAGGCGGTGATGAATTGGGAGTGGCCAACTTCAGTGACAGAAATCAAGAGTTTCTTAGGCTTGGCGGGTTATTATCGAAGGTTCATCAAAGGATTTTCACAGCTCGCTTTACCTTTGACCAAGCTGACCAGGAAGGATGTTCCTTTTGTATGGAATCCCATGTGCGAGGAGAGTTTCCTTGCTTTAAAGCAGAGATTGACTACCGCCCCTATATTAGTGTTGCCTGAGCCGAGAGAACCATTCGAGGTGTATTGTGATGCATCCTTGAAAGGTTTAGGATGCGTGTTGATGCAGCATCATAAGGTTGTAGCTTATGCATCACGTCAGTTAAGGCCACATGAAAGAAACTATCCAACTCATGATTTGGAACTTGCAGCCATTGTCTTTGCCCTGAAGATTTGGAGGCATTATCTCTATGGAGTAAAATTTTAAGTCTTCTCGGACCATAAGAGTTTGAAGTACCTGTTTGAGCAAAAATAATTGAATATGCGTCAAAGGAGGTGGATGGAACTCCTGAAGGATTACGACTTCGAGCTAAACTACCATCCGGGAAAGGCGAATGTAGTGGCAGATGCCTTGAGTAGGAAATCCCTGTGTGCTTCTTGGATGATGTTAAGAGATGAAGAGTTGTTGAGAGCCTTCCAAGGATTGAAACTGGAAATTAGAGAAGAGTTTGGGACTTTATGCCTAAGCCAATTACAAATCTCAAGCGACTTCAAGGCTGAATTGATAAAGGCTCATCAGAATGACCATGAATTGTATAAGATTTTGCCGGCAATTGAGAAAGGCAAGCAATGGAGAGTGTCAGAAGATAAAGATGCGTTGTGGAGGTTTAAGGGCTGGATAATTGTGCCAAATATGGGAATTTGCGACAGAGCATATTGGAGGAAGCTCACAAGAGCGGGTTCTCCATTCATCCTGGAAGCACCAAGATGTACCAAGACTTAAAGACGATGTTCTGGTGGCCAAGAATGAAAAATGATCTGGCGTTACATGTTTCCAAATGCCTAACTTGTCAGAAAGTCAAGATTGAACACCAAAGGCCAGCAAGAACCCTTCAACCTTTGGAAATTCCACAGTGGAAATAGGAGAGCATTGCTATGGATTTTGTGTTGGGCTTACCAAGAACTCGGATAGGTTGTGATGCCATTTGGGTAGTCATAGACCGACTGACCAAGTCAGCTCATTTTTGCCTATTCGGATAAGCTGCACTATGGAGGAGTTGGCGCGCTTATACATAAAGGAGATTGTGAGGTTACATGGTGTACCTTCCACCATTGTATCGGATAGAGATCCTCGCTTTACATCACGGTTCTGGGGTGCTTTTCAGCAAGCTTTTGGCACTCAATTAAGCCTAAGCACTCCTATCATCCTCAGACAGATGGCCAATCAGAAAGAACAATACAAACCTTAGAAGATATGTTAAGAGCTTGTGTTTTGGATCAACCAGTGAGCTGGGATCGATATATGCCTTTGGTAGAAGTTGCTTATAACAATAGCTATCATACAAGTATTGGAATGGCTCCATATGAGGCTTTGTATGGAAGAAAATGCCAGTCTTCATTATGTTGGTACAAAGCAGGAGAAAAGAGCTTGATAGGACCGAAAATGGTAAGTGAAACCACTGAGCAAATAAAGAGAATCCGGAGTCGAATGCTTAAAGCTCAAAGTCGTCAGAAGAGCTATGCTGACCAAAGACGGAAGCCCTTAGAATTTGGGGAAGGAGAACACGTCTTCTTGAAGGTTACTCCGACCACTGGAATAGGGAGGTCCATCAAAACCAAGAAGTTAAATCTCCGTTACATTGGGCCGTTTGAAATCCTGAAGAGAATTGGACCAGTGGTGTATAGGATCGCGTTACCACCACATCTTCCGAATCTGCATGATGTATTTGATGACAAGTCATCTTAGCCTAGTTTCACTAGCCTTTTTCTTTTATTTTCAATTGATTTATGCACTTTCTTGAGCCATAAGCAAGCCAATTGGGTAGATTTTCATGCTTCCTTTGATTTAATCAACCATAGATGAATTAATGCAATTTCATGAGGTTTTATGCTATAATTGTCACATATTATGAAAGAATGAATATCTCATGATTTTGAGCATAGCTTTGATGTATTTGGTTGATTAATGATAGGTGAAGAAAGCTTGGAGAAAGGTTGAAGCAAGAAGGAATGGCTAGGAGGAAGAGTGAACAAAAAGTTTGAGCAAAAGTTTGCCTCAAACTTTAGCTCAAACTTTTGGAATAAGTGAAAATGAACCAGGGAGCAAAAAGCTTGAGCAAAAGTTTGCCTCAAACTTTTTGGCAAACTTTTGGCATCACAAATCAACACCCTGGAGAGCAAAAGTTTGCGCCAATGTTTGCCTCAAACTTTTTGGCAAACGTTGGCGCCATGAACAACACACCCTGGAGAGCAAAAGCTTGCGCCAACGTTTGCCTCAAACTTTTTGGCAAACGTTGGCGCCATGAGTGTGCAAGGGGGAGCCAACGTTTGAGCAAAAGTTTGACCCCAAACTTTGGCTCAAACGTTGGTATCAGCAAAGATGGGGTGGCTGATATAAAAAGTTTGAGTAAAAGTTTGCCTCAAACTTTTACTCAAACTTTTACTCAAGCTTACATGATTCCAAACCTGGTTCACTTCGGTTCTTCTCCAAACTCCAAGAGCAATCAACCAAGGCCTCTATCAACCCAATTCCATCAAGAGCAAAG
Source organism: Arachis hypogaea (assembly GCF_003086295.3). NCBI lineage: Eukaryota > Viridiplantae > Streptophyta > Magnoliopsida > Fabales > Fabaceae > Arachis > Arachis hypogaea. The sequence goes on along the minus strand of NC_092054.1, from coordinate 45,307,667 downwards.
GCCCAATTGAAGGCTTGAAGACCATTTGAAGAAAGTGTATAAATAACATAGGATTTAAGTTTTTAAAGGGAGCTTTTCTTTTCGGTTTGATTAGTACACTTAGTAGAGAGCTCACTTTACATTTCTTGGCATTGTTGTTTTAATTCAAGAGAATTTGGGAGGAGAATTGATCTCTCTTCTCCCTTGTTCTTGCCCAGCACTCTTTACTTTCCTTATCTTGGATCTTGGGTTGGAGAATTGAAGGAAATCTGTTTCAATCTCATCCTGAGATCTCTCTGTTTCATTTTACTGCATAATTGAATTTCCATTTTGGTTAATTGCTTCTGTCTTCTACTTTCTCTGCAATTTACAATTTATAATTCCTTTGCAATTGTTCTTGTTGGATCTAGGAAGGCATTGAGATCTAGACTTGGTTATCTAGTCTCTTGAGTCCTGAGATCTGAATTCTCATTTTACTTTCTCTGTTTAACGCTTTTCATGCTCATTTACAATTCTGTTTTTAGATCCGATTCAATCCAAGTCATCTTCTATTTCTCTATTTGTTGCAATTTTACTTTTCCTTATTTAATTTCTGCAAATCCAATTCCCAATTCCCTTTACAATTCAAGCCATTTACATTTCTTGCACTTTAAGATTCTGCAATTTACATTTCTTGCGTTCTAAGTTTCTGCCATTTAATTTCTTGTTCTTTAAGATTCAACACTTTAAATTTCAGTTCTCTTTAAATTCAATGCAATTTACCCATTCCCTTTACTTTCCATGCAATCTAAATTCTGAAAATCACAAATCACTCAACCAAATCTTGATTCGCTTGACTAAATCAACCACTAAACTAAAATTGCTCAATCCTTCAATCCCTGTGGGATCGACCTCACTCCCGTGAGTTATTATTACTTGATGCGACCCGGTGCACTTGCCGGTGAGTTTTGTGTCGGATCATTTTCCGCACATCAAGTTTTTGGCGCCGTTGCCGGGGATTGATTAGATTGACAATGATTAAGTGAAGTGGAGATCTAGATCAAGCACTTTTTCTTTTCTGTTTCTTTAACTTTTGACTAACACGCTAACTGTTTGAATTTTTGCCTAAGCTAACTAATATTTCACTTCAGCCATGGATTGAAGTGTTATTACTTTTCTAGTATTGTGTGATTCTTGTGTTTTTCTTGTATGTCAGATACAAGAAGAGAGATCCCTACCTTTCATGAAACTGACGAAAGAATCCTTATAAGGCTAAGAAGAGAAGCAAGAGAAAAAAATGTTGCTGGAGAGGAAGAATCAGATGAAGAATATCATGAATTAGAGGAACACTCAACAAATCCAACAAATCCACCAGTGAGAATGGCCAACAACAATGGTCAACCCCAGAGGAGAGTCTTGGCTTCATATACACTTGCTAATCCAAGGTATTGTGGGAGTAGCATCCTTACCCCAAATGTCGATGCAAATAACTTTGAATTGAAGCCCCAACTCATCACCTTGGTGCAGAACAACTGTTCCTATGGAGGAGGCCCCTTGGAAGATCCAAACCAGCACCTATCCACCTTCCTAAGGATATATAACACAGTGAAGACCAATGGTGTGCATCCTGACAGTTACAAATTGCTGCTATTTCCATTTTCCCTCAAAGACAAAGCCACTCAATGGTTGGAGTCATTTCCAAGAGATAGCATCAACAATTGGGAAGATCTAGTGAGCAAATTCCTTGCTAAATTTTACCCGCCTCAGAGGATTATTCGATTGAAGACCGAAGTACAAACATTCACACAGATGGATGCTGAACCTCTCTATGAAGCATGGGAGAGATACAAGGCTCTGCTGAGGAAATGTCCACCAGAAATGTTCACTGAGTGGGACAAGCTACAGAACTTCTATGAAGGACTCACTCTAAAGGCTCAAGAATCACTTGACTATTCCGCAGGAGGCTCGATGCAACTTATGAAGACAGCTGAAGAAGCTCAGAACCTCATTGATATGGTGGCAAACAATCAATACTTCTTTGCTCATCAGAGACAACGCCAACCATCACTAAGAAAATGAGTGTTAGAAATGGAAGGGGTGGACACCATCCTAGCTCAAAACAAGATAATGCAGCAGCAGATTCAAGAACAATTTGAGCAGATGGCTAAAAAGATTGATAGTTTACAAGTTGCAGCAGTGAATACAAGCCAACCATCAACCACATGGGGACAAAATGAAGAAAACCAAGAAAATCAGCAGTAGGAACAACCTCAATATGTGCACAACCAAGGCTCAGGCCAAAATGAGGTTTATGGTGACACCTACAATCCATCCTGGAAGAACCATCCAAATCTCAGATGGGGAGATAACCACACCCACAGCCAGCAACCGTGGCAGAAAAACTCAAACCAAAACAACTCAAGAAACACAACTTACTCAAACCACGACCAGCAAAACACTAATAATCAATACAAGAAACCACAAAATACATATCAACCACCCCACCACAATCCACAAACTCATCAAAATAGCATTTCCGCACCAACATCTAGCCCCCAAAACTACCACACTACCCCTACAAATAACTTCCAGCAACCACATTCCACCCCCATCATACCACCAATAGACCATCATGAAAGTAGAATTTCAAGTCTTGAGGCAGCCATACAAGCAATTGCTCAGTCCACTCAAAGCTTGGTCAAAGTGCAAGAGAGAAATGAAGCTACCATGAAGAGACTTGAACGAAAAGTGGGACAATTGGCCAAACAAGTTGAACGGCCAACCAATGTTCTCCCAAGTGATACAATCTCCAATCCAAAGGACAAAGGAAAAGCTACAAAGTGGGAGGAGTGCAAAGCAATCATAGTGGGAAGTGAAAAGACTAGGGAGAAGGAAGCCATCAATCAAGAAGAACACAACAGAGAAGTTCCACAAGAAGAGACAGAAGAGAGAAGTGAAGAGGAGAGAAAGACCAAGAATGCAAAGAGCTCAAAGAAAGATGAGGACATCCTTGAAACACAGCTACAAGAGAAGAAGGAAGGGGTGAAGCCAGATGTCCCCAAACTTCCGTACCCTCAGAGGTTCAAAAAAGAAAACGAGGATAAGCAATACTCAAAATTCCTGGATATATTCAAGACTCTCAGCATCAATATTCCTTTCTTAGAAGCACTTGAACAGATGCCATTATATGCCAAATTTATGAAAGAAGTACTCACAAAGAAAAGATCCCTGAAGGAAGGACAGATTGTTGAGATGACAAAGGAATGTAGTGCTATCCTCCAAAGAGAGTTGCCAGAGAAGAAAGATGATCCTGGAAGTTTTTACATACCTTGCACCATAGGAAACATAACAATTGAGAAGTCATTTTGTGACCTCGGTGCAGGTATAAACTTGATGCCTTTGTCTCTAATGAGGAAACTTCAGATTTCTGAGCTGAAGTCCACACGAATAGTTCTCCAAATGGCTGACAAATCCATTAAGCAAGCACTGGGAGTTGTGGAGAATGTGTTGGTAAAAGTGGGAAAATTCTTTCTCCTAGCTGATTTTGTCATCCTGGATATGGATGAAGACCCTAACACTCCCATCATCCTGGGGAGGCCTTTCCTGGCTACGGGCAGAGCATTGATAGATGTTGAAAAAGGAGAATTGTTGTTAAGAGTGCATGATGAGCACCTAGCATTCCATGTTTTTAAAACCCCACATGAGCCCACTCAAGAAGAAGAGTGTACGGAGGATAAGGCCAGAGATCAAATTTTGAAGGAGGTAGTCAATGAGTTAGCTCCAAGACTTCCAAATCCATGCTTGAATGAAGTAGAGATGGTGCAACAGACCAAAGAAATCAAGGAGGAATTAGATCCAAAACCTCCAGATGAGAAATTCAATATCTCAGATAAGGAACCACCAAGGCAGGGAGTATCTTTTGAGAAAGAAAAGAAGAAGAGGCCAAGAGGGTGGAGAAACAAGAAGATCCCTACTAAAGGCTTTTCACCAGGGGATAAAGTAGTGTTAAACACCCAACCAATGAAGGTGTCCCCACAATCATCTGAATACTACACTGTGAACCGGGTCCTTTCACTTGAACACCTAGAGATCATCAAAAAGGAGACCGGAAGGAAGTTCACAGTAAGAGGAGAAAAGCTGAGGCACTATGCTTTTCAGCCTCCATAATCAAAGAACGAGATGTCAAGCTAGTGACAATAAAGAAGCACTTGTTGGGAGGCAACCTAACCTGAAGTAGTTTTCTTTTCATAGCTGTTTCAATAAAAAGGTTGAGTAGTTTTGTCTGTATTGCAAGGATCTAATTTTGGTGTTGCACACCAAAATAATTTAAGGGAGAATGAAGGATTCTAAGTTTGGTGTTCCACCAAAATCTCATTTAAAAGCATACTCTCACCTCTTGCATAATGATAGCTCCAAGCAATCAGACAAATTATTCAACCAGTTAATTGCTTCTTAGTTTGGTTCCATAACCTTTAGCAAGGCCAAAAGAATTTATAAATGTACAACCTGTTGCATTAGAGACAGTGGCAAGGAATTAAGTTTGGTGTTCCCACACCAAATTGAATCCAAAAAGCCACACTCAATTCATGCATACTAACCAGTCACCTAAGGGCTTGAGAAGCAAGCAACTTTTGAGAATTGTGCAGGGAACTCACTACCATTTGAAGACACCATGCATCATAACTCAAAAGGGCAAAACAGAAGGAAGGACAAAGGAACTGCAAACTAATAGGTTGTATCTACACTTAACTCTTACTGTTGAAAAATGCTTTGACTTGTGTCTTGCTAAAGTGTTCATCTAGTACAAGTAGAATCACTCTTAAAATAAGTAAGCTAGCCTATGTGTGTGCTTGTGTGTTTACTTTCACTGAACAAAAAGCATGCTTTGTCCCCTGCATCTTTAATTCAATAAAAGAAATGTTTGAATGTGAAGTGAGATAGTTCTCTGTTAGATAGAAGTATAATAAAAGTAAGTGGTGGTATGAATGTGTGATTGCATAATAGCTCACTTTTAGTGAATAAGAGAACTAGGATGTCTCCCTCTAAGTAGAAAGTGGCCTACTGTCTATGAATCTCAATCAAATAAAAATCCTTGGTTAGAAAGAAAAACAAAAAGAAAGAAAAAAGGGGAGAAAAAGAAATAGCCAAAGAGTGGCAGAACAAAAGAAAACAAAAAGAAACAAAGCTGGACACCAATAGCTTGAACCTTAGAATATATGCCTGTGGTGTCTTTGTATTAGGATCTGCTTGGACTACTAAGTTCTTTGGAGTGCATCAACACTCGGTGACTTGGGTTAACTAACCCGGGATCATCAGCTGAAAGTCCACTATCAAGAGCAACCTAACTACAAGGCATTTAGTAGTCCAAAGAGGTGCTGGGCATCAATGTTTTAAGAAGGAATGTGAGCCAAGTGTCTATAGTGAATAATGTGTCAAGTATAAAGAAAAGAAAATGAACTTGCTACACATGACACTCAAATAAAGCTTATGAACAAAATAATAGCCAAGGATAAAGGAATAATGAGAGGTCATAGCAGTATGTTACTTGAAGCTTGAAGGAGACTTTCTAGGCTTAAGAGTCAATAAGAAGTGAGTGTTTACATATCCACATAAAACCCCATGAACTACCAATAACACTCTACTAGCATGAACATCCTCTTCCATTTCATTCTTTCTTCTCAATAAATCTTTTCTTGCTTGGGGACAAGCAAGCTTTAAGTTTGGTGTTGTGATGACAAGTCATCTTAGCCTAGTTTCACTAGCCTTTTTCTTTTATTTTCAATTGATTTATGCACTTTCTTGAGACATAAGCAAGCCAATTGGGTAGATTTTCATGCTTCTTTTGATTTAATCAACCATAGATGAATTAATGCAATTTCATGAGGTTTTATGCTATAATTGTCACATATTATGAAAGAATGAATATCTCATAATTTTGAGCATAGCTTTGATGTATTTGGTTGATTAATGATAGGTGAAGAAAGCTTGGAGAAAGGTTGAAGCAAGAAGGAATGGCTAGGAGGAAGAGTGAACAAAAAGTTTGAGCAAAAGTTTGCCTCAAACTTTAGCTCAAACTTTTGGAATAAGTGAAAATGAACCAGGGAGCAAAAAGCTTGACCAAAAGTTTGCCTCAAACTTTTTGGCAAACTTTTGGGCAAAAGGCTTGAGCAAAAGTTTGCCTCAAACTTTTTGGCAAACTTTTGGCATCACAAATCAACACCCTGGAGAGCAAAAGTTTGCGCCAACGTTTGCCTCAAACTTTTTGGCAAACGTTGGCGCCATGAACAACACACCCTAGAGAGCAAAAGCTTGCGCCAACGTTTGCCTCAAACTTTTTGGCAAACGTTGGCGCCATGAGTGTGCAAGGGGGAGCCAACGTTTGAGCAAAAGTTTGACCCCAAACTTTGGCTCAAACGTTGGTATCAGCAAAGATGGGGTGGCTGATATGAAAAGTTTGAGTAAAAGTTTGCCTCAAACTTTTACTCAAACTTTTACTCAAGCTTACATGATTCCAAACCTGGTTCACTTCGGTTCTTCTCCAAACTCCAAGAGCAATCAACCAAGGCCTCTATCAACCCAATTCCATCAAGAGCAAAGGCCCAATTGAAGGCTTGAAGACCATTTGAAGAAAGTGTATAAATAACATAGGATTTAAATTTTTAAAGGGAGCTTTTCTTTTCGGTTTGATTAGTACACTTAGTAGAGAGCTCACTTTACATTTCTTGGCATTGTTGTTTTAATTCAAGAGAATTTGGGAGGAGAATTGATCTCTCTTCTCCCTTGTTCTTGCCCAGCACTCTTTACTTTCCTTGTCTTGGATCTTGGGTTGGAGAATTGAAGGAAATCTGTTTCAATCTCATCCTGAGATCTCTCTGTTTCATTTTACTGCATAATTGAATTTCCATTTTGGTTAATTGCTTCTGTCTTCTACTTTCTCTGCAATTTACAATTTATAATTCCTTTGCAATTGTTCTTGTTGGATCTAGGAAGGCATTGAGATCTAGACTTGGTTATCTAGTCTCTTGAGTCCTGAGATCTGAATTCTCATTTTACTTTCTCTGTTTAACGCTTTTCATGCTCATTTACAATTCTGTTTTTAGATCCGATTCAATCCAAGTCATCTTCTATTTCTCTATTTGTTGCAATTTTACTTTTCCTTGTTTAATTTCTGCAAATCCAATTCCCAATTCCCTTTACAATTCAAGCCATTTACATTTCTTGCACTTTAAGATTCTGCAATTTACATTTCTTGCGTTCTAAGTTTCTGCCATTTAATTTCTTGTTCTTTAAGATTCAGCACTTTAAATTTCAGTTCTCTTTAAATTCAATGCAATTTACCCATTCCCTTTACTTTCCATGCAATCTAAATTCTGCAAATCACAAATCACTCAACCAAATCTTGATTCGCTTGACTAAATCAACCACTAAACTAAAATTGCTCAATCCTTCAATCCCTGTAGGATCGACCTCACTCCCGTGAGTTATTATTACTTGATGTGACCCGGTGCACTTGCCGGTGAGTTTTGTGTCGGATCGTTTTCCGCACATCAGTATTCAACGTATCGCAGCTTCCTAAATACACTTTTGATCCTAGTCATGTCCTAGAGCCAGAATCAGTCCAAGTGAGAGAAGACCTAACGCTTCCAGTAACTCCGATTAGGATTGATGATACCAGCATCAAGCATCTACGCAGAAAGAAAGTTTCTTTGGTGAAAGTAGCTTGGAGTCAGGAGGGTATTGAAGAACATACCTGGGAGCTTGAGTCAGAGATGCGGAAGGAATACCCACACCTTTTTTCAGGTAACTCACTCTGAATTTTGAGGACAAAATTCCTAATTAGGTGGGTAGGATGTAAACCCCGCTAAAATCAGTAAATTATTAGTTAATAAATTGAATTTTAATTAGGAAAGCTAAAAATGAAAAACTAATACCAAAATAGGATAGAGCTCTTCAAAACGAGAATTTTGACACTAATTTTAAAGAATTTGGCCCGTGATTGGGCCAAACGGGCCGAACCGGTTGAACTGGATCCAAAATGGGTCCAAGGCCCAACCCAACTCACCATAAAACACTTAAAAGAACCCCTCTCTCCTCTCTTATTCATCAAACACACTGAATGCAGGTATGGGAGGGGAGAAGAAGAAGCAAACCCTAACTTCATCTTCAAACCTTGATAACTTTTGATCCGGAGCTCTGATTGATGAGCTGTTTGCAGCCACGCATCGGGCTCATCGAGCTCTTCAATTCTATTCAAACAAAACAGTAAGTGAATTGCATTTGCCTAGCTCCATTTCTACTGGTATATGAATTTCGGGTTTAAGGTTTGAGAAACTCAATTCCTTGATGATTTTCACGTTTTAGGGATCCACTAGACTTGATTTCTTGTGGGTATTGCCCAAGGATCAGTGGGTAAAGGTAAGAGATCTCAAACCCTAATAAAATTTCTGAATTTAGGCATTTGGGTATTGAGTTGTTATGTTTGGATGTGTTAATTGTGGTTTAGGTATTGTGTATATGAATGTTAATGATTGTTGGTGATCACGCTTGGTTTGGGGCTGTTTGATTGAGCTTGGAGGAGCTGTAATTTTTAGTTGTGAGGCTGCCTTGGGTGAATGATAGGCTCCCAAGGGTGTATTGGTAAATATTTTCTCCAATAAAACCACGTTGCAAGTATAGCTCTACCAAAAACAATCCTCGGGGGTCAAATTTAGAGAGGGATTTGGTTGTCACAAGTTCAACCCCAATAGAAATAACCGAAGTATTCAAACCTCGGGTCCTCTCACAAGGAATGGGAAAACATGTGCTTCAACATTGGTTAGAAATACGGGGTTGTGAGTTATGAGCATGAAAATAAATGGGAATCTTAACAAGCAAGTAATCTTAAATTGCAACAAACTAATTCAACTATCTAAGCAAAACATGAGCAATTCCAATGAACAAGCAACATTCCACTTAATTCTATTATAAACCAAGCAAGTAACTGTAACTAAAGCAAATAATTTGGGAAAGTTGGTTTTCAAATATGAATAATAAAAGTAACTCTTGGCTAGGCATGGGAATTGGGGTCACAATCCTTGTCTAACAACCGTATCTTGACAATTATGAGGAACCAAGCTCATTAAGTCTACCCTCAAAGTCTTAAGTACGTGATATCTACTCCTAGACTTGAAGTACGTCAAATGGCTTTGATCACATCAACCCATAAGTCCCAACCTACCTACTAATTGGATTAGTAGTGGGTTGGCGTCAATGAGTATCAAATTGACCACCAAGGGCTCCCAAATCATCAAATCCATTAGACCTAATGACTCAAGTTTACCCAATTCCCTTGACCTAGGCCAAGAGTAAAGAAGACTACTCCATAATCAAAGTAAACAATTCATCGAACACTTGGTAAGCATTAACAAAAGACATGTTCAAAATAGCAATTAAATTGAAATCTACAAGTACCCACTAACAATTATCAACATACAATCATCCAAACAGCAAGATTAAACATAGAAATCATCAATGTAACATCAACAAGTCAAGATTCACAACATTCATGAAATGGGTATAAAATGACAATTGACAAGAATTCATAAAACTATCACTAGATATAAGCAAAATTGTAACAAGGAATTCAAATTGAACAATTAAAACTAGTAATTAACAAGATCTAATTCATAAATCAACAAGGAAAGATCAAATTAAAACTAGATCTAGAGAGGAACAAGGGTTTCTCTTTCTAGAATAACCAAAGAACCAAAAACTAGCTAAAATTATGTCTTAGTGTAAAAATGATTGATTCCCCCCTTTCCCCTAGCATCCTTGGGTCTTTTCCATGCAGAAATAGCTTGAAATTGGGCCTGATGAGCCTCAGAAATTGCCAGGCACGATTTCCTTTAATGAGGTCATGTGCAGCTTCCCACGCGTGCGCGCCATGCGTACGTGCGCACCGATTGCTTTTGCGATCCATGCGTGCGCGCCAAGTGCGCGTGCGTGTTGATAGGAATCTTCTGATCTGCGCGGATTCGTCCATCCTTGCGCGCCGCTTCCAGCCAATCCCATCCACGCGTCCGCGTGGAGTGCGCGGGCGCGCCGATGCTGCTTTTCCCAAGATTTCAATTCTTCATGTTCCTCCCTCTTTGTACATGCTTTCTCCCTCTCTTCTAAGTCATTCCTACCCTATAATTCCTGAAATTACTCAACAAATACATCACGGCATCGAATGGAAATAGAAGAGGATTAAAATATGGCAATTCTAAGGCAAAATAAGCATGTTTTCCATCTTGGAGCAATATTGGAAAGTGAACACAAAACCATGCATTTCTTGCGAATAAGTGTGAGAAATATTGATAAAATCCCCCAAAATAAGCACAAGATAAACCACAAAATCGGGGTTTATCAAATCTCTCCACACTTAAACCAAGCATGTCCTCATGCTTAAAATAAAAAGACCAAAGATCATGATGGGAAAGGGTTTATGAAATGCAAACTACCTAAATGGATGCATGCAAGTAATGTAAAATCATCTACCTACTTGGTCAAGAGTAAATCTATCCTTCAAGAATACATGTGAGCATATTGGGTGAAAATAGTATGTGATTCATGAATCCTACCAAATTGAACATCACCATGGAATGCATATGACTTGCTAAACGAATGCTTGTGAAAGCCGGGAACAAGCATTGAGCATCGAACCCTCACCGGAAGTGTATCCGCTCTATTCGCTCAAGTATATAGGGTTCGTCACTCAATCTTCTCCTAATCATGCTTTCCAAGATTTGTCTTTCATCTAACAATCGACAATTACTTAATGCATGCTTACAAGTATCATGAGGTCTTATTCATGGGTTGTAACGGGGCTAGGGTGAAGGTAAGGATGTATATGGCCACGTGGGCTTAAAATTTGAGTCCTTGATCAACCTAGGATCCACTAGACACATAGAACAACCTATACAACTACAATATATTACCTAGCCATCCTTGAGTTTTACTCTTTTTGCATACTCATGTATTCTTTTCAATTCACACCCATATGCATTATTTTTGTTACTTTATCTTGGGGCATCTTTGTCCCCTTTTATTGCTTTCTCTCTTTTATTTTATTTTATTTTATTATTATCCCCTTTTTCTTGGGGTTTCTTTGTGAACAAAAGTTTCACTGCATACAGTTTTGTCATTCAACACATGAGTATGTTCCCAAATCCTAGAATTTTTCAATTACACTATAATTACACACCTATATATCTACCCGAATTTCCTAAGTATACCCTCCTACTTGAATGACACACATCCTAACTTACCTAAGCTAATCAAGGATTCAAATTTAGGGACATTCATGGTTTTCACTTAGGGTTGTTTATGTGCTCTATTTAAGAACAAAAGGGTTTATCATGGGCTCAAAATTGGTTAGCAACGGTAGATAAAAGGGTTAAGGCCATTTGGAAAAAGTGACTATTGAAATGATGGTCTCAATCATGTAAATGTATTCTTACACCAAGCAATGGACATATAGAATCAGACAAAGCAAGGATCACAATCATAGAGAGAGAGATATGCACACAAGAATGAAAATAATGGTTAAAAGATGTAACCATGCAATAGGCTCAAAACTTTCATGCTTGTGTTCTTAGCTCAATCACTATGTTCCAAAATACATTCTTAAACCAAGTTTACTGCAAAAAAAAAATTCATAATTTTGGTAGGTCACCCAGGACACAGTTTCTTGAAAAGGAAGTTATTGTTTTGACCAAGTAACTCTATAGAAACTAACTATCATGCAAGGGTATTTACAAGCAAAACTAACTACACATGCAATATACTAACTTCTAAGCAAAAGATAAATCCATGGGTATTGAGGGG